>NC_133651.1:238233849-238411649 GCF_009905375.1 Apium graveolens | reverse complement strand
AACAACTATTCTTAAGTCTGAACTTGTTAAGAAGTTTGTTACCAGAGAAGCACCAGTGCCTTGGAGTGAAACTCCTGCAGGACATGAGTGGACTAAGGAATGGAACTCAGTTTCCTGTGTTCCAAATGAAAAGCATCTTGCTGAGCACTTGACTAAAGCTGATGAAATGTTAAATTCTGATGATTTCAAAACCCAGCTTAGAGTCACTGCATTGAGTACTAAACATCTACAAGGTCTTCATTCAACTACTCATGCAGAGCTACACAAGATTCAGGAAGAATTCATCAAACAGGAACAAGTTCAAAAGATTGATAAGAAAGAGTTCTTCCAACCTACCTTTGACAGGATTGCTTATATTGAGAAGACTCAAGAGAAACAACAAGCTCAGATTGATGATATTCTGAAAAATCAAGCTTCTCAGCAATCTCAACTTACTGATATCCAAGCCTCAGTGGAATTGCTTGTCTCTCTTCTACTACCTGCTGATGCCAAAAAGGGGGAGAAAGTAATTAAGTCCAAATGCAAGACTGACAAGACACTGAAAGGGAAGGATAATAAAAAGGATGATCAAGGAAGCTCTGGAATGGGTAGAGGTCATAGTCAAGGTAGAGGTTTCACATCAAGAAAAGATGAAATCACAAGTCACAGGACAAGTTCTGATACTGGGAAAAGAATTAGTTCTGCTACTGGTAAAAGGATAAGTTCTGATGAACTTTTAGATCTTGATGAAGAAATGTCAAGACAGTTATTTCTTCAGGAAAATCCAGGAATGGACTTGGAGAGTTTAATGGAAGAAGAAGCCAGACTTAAATCAGAAAAAGCCATATCTAAATCTGAAGCTTCTGGTAAAAAGACACTTCCAAAACTCAAAGGCATTGTGATAAAAGAAAGGACAAATACTGAAGCAACATTGGCTAAATCACAACTGCAGATAGATCCAAGATCCAAGGGTAAAGAAAAGGTTGGTGAACCTATCAAGGTTTATGTGTCTCCTGAGAATGAAGAAATCACTGATGAAAAGGTTGATCTTGCTCTGACTTCAAGAAAAGTTCTTAAAACAACCTCTGACATGGCTTAAGTTGTTCAGAGTCAAGATAAAGTAAGTTCTGATATTTCAAAGAAGCAAGTAACCTCTGACACAGCTCAAGTTAACTTGATATCAGAAGATAGACCAAAGACACTCCTACCAGGATTCACTAAAGCAAAACAGACTCAACCTTTGAAGACTGCTGCAAGTGGTTTTGAAGCAAGAGTAGTTACTGGAAAGGAAGCAAGAGATAAAACTGGATTGGGAAGTGCTGATGAAAGAAGAATACAGAACACTACCAATGATCCAACTTCCTTGAGTGAACCAGGTATTGGAGCAACTCCTGAGAGATTGAATCAACTAGAATCTGTACAAATGATTTACCATACCTACTTGAAAGAACACATCTTGTTGTACTTCATGACAGATGGTAGGGTTTATCATATAAGGCAAAATGCCATTCCATTGAAGTATTTTGAAGAACTGGAGCATGTACTATTCTTACTTCAAGTGGATGACAGATTGACAGGAAGTGCTGCAAACTATTTGAAGGATCAGATTCAGAGACAGAAAAGGCTTTATTCTGTTAAGTCTGACAGCACATATGTTCCAAAGTACAGAGATCACAAGGATGATATAGTTAAAATGAAGCCCAACACTGCTAAAATTATAACTACCTTTCTAGGTTACAGGGCTGTGGAATTCAATCTTGAGACTGATAAAGCTTATTTGATCAGACTGGATCAGGATATAAGAAAAGCAAAGATTAATGATCTCAGGGCTGCAATCTTTCAAATTGGTGAAGATACTGCAAAGCTTAAAGATGCTAAAAGGAGGATGATTGATGAACTTAGATATGCTGAGAGATGTTTGTTGATGAACTATCTCAGAACAACTCCTGACATCAGAGAGATCAGAAGATGAAGCCAAGTCAAGATCTACAACTGATTAAATTCTGATATTTGTACAGACTGAAGCTGTTATCAGAAGTTAAATATTGGTAAAGCTTTAAGGACTGTAAGTTGTAGTTATCTAGTCTAATTCCCATGCATTTGTACTTAATGTTTTTGACATCATCAAATATCTGTTAAACTTGTATATTATAATAATTTACAAGTTGGGGGAAATTGTTAGATATATTTCATAATGTCATGACAAATATGATTTATGTTTAGTTTTCAGATCTTACTTAACAGGACAAATCAGTACTTAACTGGGAATCAGTACTTATACTGGAATTCAAACGAAATGATAAACGAAAACGAAAGTTAAGCGAACCGTATAACAGATCAGCGGTCATTAGGCAAACAATTAGGAAGTTAATCAAGGAGGTTAGGGAAGATGAGGTCATCCAACCAATAAGGAGAGGTCAAGTAAGAGATGATGACACAATAAGGTGATGTAAGCATGACATAGGGAGGGAGGAGGTGTGGTTGGTTTATAACCACACAAAGACAAGGTTAATAAGGTAATTAACCAAAAATCCAAACAAAACTACATCCACCAAGCCAAAACAAATCATTTCATCAAAACAAAAATTTTATTTCTCTTCACCAAGAACCTTGCTCTCGGCCTTTTCTCCATTTCAAGAAGAAGATTTTCAAAGTTCAAGTTCCAAGCTTCCTTAATTGGTAAGTTAATTATCTAGTACTCCTTATGCATAGATATAGCTATCCCATGAGTTTAAGCTTCAAATTCCTTCACAATATCTTCCAATAATTCAAGGAAGAAGATGGTGAATAGTAACTTTCAAAAAAATAACTTTAGTTTTCTTGAATTTTATGAAAGTTTAAGGTTATACAAGCAAGGATCAAGGTTCTTTAGGCATTCAAAGCTCTTGTGTTGTGTTAAGAAGCTTCAAGAAGGTATAAACTCCAAACCCTAGCTTTAGTTTTGAGTATTTAGGAATGGTTATGATTGATATAGTATATGTGAAGCATGAAGCTTGTTTGTTTAGAGTTTGGGTTGGAGTGGTAGTGAAATGAATGTTCAATCCTGTTGATTTGTTAAAGGAATTAAGTATAGTTTAAATTCATGATGAGAATAACATAAATTGGAAAAACTTGAGGTGTTGGGACTGTTGTAGTGTGTTTTGGATGGATGTTGGTTGTATGAATGAATTGGGATTGATTGGTGGTTGAATTTGAATGGTATAAAATTGGGAAATCGCGTAAACATAGCCGTCATAATGTCCGATTTACTTTAGACTGCTTTTGTTCATAACATTAGGACCCGAGAACTCCCTGCTAGGTTTTGACCATTACCATTTTTAGATAGTTCATATTACGAGCTTCATTTTGATATATGGTTCGTTTGATTCCGATGTACAGTTTAGGAGAAACGGCCGTTTTAAGTAACGACGTTTCGCGAACGAAACATTACCCCTCGCCTTACTTTGAAACATAGGTCAAAGACCTAAAAGGCTTAATTAGTGTATGAAACAATTATTTTAAGTGTGTTAGGCAGTTGGTAAGACACTCGCGAAAGAATCGCCTTAAAACTCGTAATGGTTAAATTATTAAAAATGGTGGAGCCGAGGGTACTCGAGTGACTTAAGAGAATCATTAAGCGCAAAGCGAGCGTTAGAGTCTAAATTGGTTAAAGTATAGATTTACAAGTGACTTTGGTTTAATTCCAACTTATATGTTGTTTATAGGTTACCAGACTCGTCCCAAGCCATTAATACCCCCCAGTCGCTCAGGCAAGTTTTCTACCCGTATAACTGTTGTTGTGATGTATATGTGTATATGCATGATCTTGTGATAAATGCATATTTGTTATTAGTAAATTCTTGCGATATATTGGAGCATGTGATATGGTATATATGCATGCCTGTTTCGTATTCTTGATTTATATATCTGTTGGTTCAAATGCTTATTAGTTGCATAATATCTATGCTAGAGATAAGCGGTATTTGAGTTTACCCTTAGTATAGGGGATCAAAAGGTGAACATATTTCTAAAACCGGGAGGCGATGTACCCGAGTATATATATATATATATATATATATATATATATATGAATAGTTTTCAAAACTATTGATCGAATAAGGTTTATTCGATAACTTTATATTATTTAATGAATATTACTTGAATATTCATTCGAGGACTTATGACTCTGTTTATTCTATTTAATGATTATTAATTGGATATTCATTTGAGGATGTATGACTTCGTTTATTTTATTTAATGAATATTATTTATAATATTCATTCAAGGTATTATGACTCCGCTTATTATTTAATAATATTCTTTATTTTATTAAAGAATAATGTTCGATAATCAAACTTATTTTCGATTATTCAAAATAAAGATAGTACTTTCATATAAGTATATCTTTGGTTATTTAATATCCATTTCAAGTATGAGTTTTAAAACTTCTACTTCGAATATTTTTATAAGGATTATCTTTATGAGAATATTATTTAAATAATAATATTCAGATATCTCTAATATATCGGGACTGATTTATTTTAATAAATCAACAATACTCCAAACATTCTTAAAAGTGTTTTCGAGTCTTAAAAATGATTTTTAAAAGTTAGAGCGGATCCCAAAACTCATTTTTATATATTTAAGATCTTCCTTTTTAAAGGGGATTTAAATACTCGCTCAAAACCGAAGGGATCCGGCTCTGTGGTGTATTTTATATTCGCAACAAGGTTGCTGTTTTGGTAAATTAATTGATTACTTACCCAACGTTCGGGAAGTAAGTCCATCTATCGAGTCGGCATAAGCAACATGGGCTCAGTGGGCGTCCATGATAGTGTAAGTGGCTCAGTGGGAGTCCATCAAATGCGTAAGTGGCTGAGTGGCAGTCCAGCATAAGGTCCTATTGCGACCAGGGTGATGACCAGTGGGGAATTCGTCCATCTACTAGTAGAAAAGGTTACTTATTGGTATCTTTGCCTGATCAGCAAGATATCGGGTTTATGTCAAAATTCTTTTCCTTTCCAAAATTCATTGGATGTTACAAACTCTGTTCATACTTTACATAACAGAGGTTCCAGGAAATGTTTAAGAGATATATATGTGGATATATATATCGGGACTAAATAAAGTATCTCGTAACTTTATTTCATTCAATAATATTTCAAAGATTGAATCTATTCAAGTCTTAACTTATGGTCTCATCTATGGGATGACCCTTTTTAAACCTATAATACTTTGAACAGTGGTAGTTCAAGTAGCCTTATAAATGATATAAGTATAGTGAAGTATTTGGTAACTTCATCCCTTATTTTTGCTTATATCCAGTAAGTAATTATCTTACACTTGATAAAGGATTTTAGTAAGTTATCCATTTAGATACTTGCATTATTTTTTACACTATATATTATCTAGCGAGCTGTAATGCTCACTCTTGCTTTATTTCTTCATCACACAACAACAGTTAGGAAAGATGGCCAGGCTCAAGCAGACCCAGCGCAAGAGCGTGGGAAGCGCCCTGCGCCTTCTCGTTGAGATCGTAGCTGCTATAGCTGCAGAGGTAGATCTATCTGTAGATCAGACATTCTACTTTTGAGAATCAATTATGTATAATTATAACTTGTGGCAGATAATGGAAATTAACTGTAAACTTATCAAGTAATCATTTTGGGTTGTAATAACTTTTAATTGTGGATTCAAGGACTTGTACTTATTTCAATTTCATCTCTGAGACTATGACGTGTTGTGGTGTGTGTTAGTGTGGGGTCACAGCATGAGGTTGTTTATTATTAATTAAGTTAAGTGATAATTGTGGAAAGAAAGACCGTGATGACCCGGATCCCTGACCCCGGATCTGGGGGTGTTACAGAAATGGTATCAGAGCTAAGCGTTATAAACCTCAGAGATGATGCGACGATGTAATAATAAACTCACAAAGATAAAAGAACTCTTGCCAAGTTCATGGTCGGACTACTTAAAGTAGCGCTGACAGTTAAAACCCTTACGGGAACCCTTATAAGTATCATGATAGTAACTTAGCTTGTTTAATGTGTAGGCGCATGAGATAGAGGACCCTGAGATGTTCGAGCGTGAGCATGGTGAGGCACTACTAGATGTCGAGGATCAGGAGGAGCCTAAGATGGAGGAGGATGAGGAGGACCCCTCAGAGGAGTCAGAGACAGAGGTCATTACTATTTCAGTTTAGGAGGACCCGGATGAGGTCCCAGTAGTTGAGGAGCGTGTTGGACCTATGGTAGTGTACACTGGTACCCCTTTACCCACACTTCCGGTGGTCAGAGCTCCTACCCCTCCACCACTATCTTGGATCCCCTATGATGACAGCTCAGAGACCCATACTTCCGAGCCTAGGCAGACCGAGGAGGCACCCCCAGCGGCTCCGGATTCACCACCTCTCGACCCTGCCCACAGGCAGTCTTTGTTAGCCCACGGCTATGTTCAGGATGTACTGAGGACCCGAGTGGCTGTTGCTGAGGCCCGACTGGATGAGGCCAGGAGGGAGTTGGATGCGGAGAGGGCGGGTAGGCGTACCCGAGCTTATGAGACCAGGGCTACTATACCCCGATCCTTGAGGAGGGAGCTGACGGGGATAGAGCTCACGTCCCGAGCGAGACTCCGATCGCTCCAGGGGGACAGGCATGGTAGGATCTCCAGGAGGCAGGCCGACTATATCTTCCGTCGTGCGATGGAAAGGGTATGGGAGCTGACCCGCTCCGGTGTGTGATTCAGGATTGACGATGGGATAGTCTAGTTGTCTAGTTAGTCGAGGCCTTACTAAGAGCCAATTTTCCGGGATAGTTGACTTGTATATAGCATCCCTTTTTCTGACTAGACAGATAGACTATTGTGTATCACTTTTGGGACAGATGGTTGTAGCACTGTTGTACTTTTGACCAGATCAGACTATGTATTTCTCGCATCATGTATATATTTGTTTCCTTTCAGTTCAGTTCCTTAGTGACGAGATCACTGTTTTTATCATTATTATTACTGCACTTCTTATTAGAACTGTCATAAAACATTAGAATTGCGAGACACATTCTCCCCATTATAGAGCTGTGCAAGGCACAATGTTGAGTATGATTGTGACCTAACGTTGATTCTTCCCAATAATTTTTTTTTATCAGTATCATGCCGCCAAGAAATATTGGAACTAGAGCGAACCTTGGATCTGAGAACCAGGGAAGCCATAACCAGGATGATAGGAACCAGGAACACAGTGAAGAGGAGGATGAGGATTATGTGGAACAGGATGACTCCCTGTATGAAGAGGAAGAGGAAACATATGATGTTGAGGGATTTGAGATAGAGGCTGAAGAAGGAGAAATGAGGTTGAGCAATCAGTACCAAACCCAGGTATGGATCCTATGGGCCAGTTCATGCAACTACTAAGGCAGAACTTGGAACGTCAACCCAGCCCACCCCCTCAAGGAAATACCAATGTTGTGGCAAACTCTTTCAGGGCTTTTAAGTCCCTTAAGCCCCCTGAGTTCCACGGATCAGCCGACCCAGTTGAGGCAAGGGCATAGTTAAAGGAAATGGAGAAATCCTTTGAGATTTTGAGTACCGATGAGGCACAGAAGACTGTATTTGCTACCTACCTTCTGAAAGGAGAGGCCAACTACTGGTTGGAGGCCAAGAAAAACATGGAGACAGATGCTATCATAACCTGAGAGAGATTCAGTCAGTTGTTTCTGGGGAAGTATTTCCCGAGATTTATGGAAAACCAGATGGAGCTCAAGTTCCTGGAGCTAAAGCAGAATAACTAATCTGTAGCAGAGTACGAAGTGAAATTTACTGAGTTATCAAGGTTTGTGCCAGAGTTTGTGAGCACCGAGGAAAAGAAAGCTAGGAGGTTTCAGCAGGGACTGAAACCGTGGATTCAGAATAGGGTGGCAATCCTTGAGCTTACGGATTATGCCACTCTGGTGCAAAAGGCAACAATTGTAGAAGCCGGAAGTGAACAGATGCAGAAGGCAAGAGAGAAGAAGGGAATAAAGAGCAAAAGTATGAGCATGGGAGGAGGTTCTGCAGGAAGGAGCTTCCCAACTAGATTTAATCGAGGAGCAGTGTCCCTACCGGGAAAGAACACTGGGTTTAAGCGGCCAATGAGCGTGAGTGTGAGCCAGAGTGGCCAGAAGTCAAGAATGTCCTATTCTAACCAGTCTCGACCCCCATTGCCAGCCTGTAACACTTGTGGAAGGATGCACACTGGTGAGTGTAAAGGAAAGCCAGTAACCTGCTTTAAGTGCGGTCGGGAAGGTCACTATTCAACTAAGTACCCTTCATCAACCCCTGCCGTCATTCCAACCACCACTTGTCATCAGTGTGGACGCCTGAGTCATTGGAAGAGGGAATGCCCAATGAACAAACCAGCAGCTTCAGGAGCCAGCAGGGCTGCCTCCAATAAGCCACCTACTGCGAGGACTTTCAACATGACAGTCCAAGATGCTATGAAAGACTCAGATGTGATAGCAGGTACCCTTTCTCTAAATTCAGTCAGTGCAAACATTTTATTTGATTCGGGAGCAACTAAATCTTTTATATCAAAGGACCTTGCGCGTAAGTTAAGACTTAAGGCTGAACCCTTGATAGAACCCTTACAAGTAGAAATAGCCAATCATGAAATTATTCCTGTTAACCAGATTCACCCCGCCTGTAAGTTAGGCATAGGGGAGCAATCTTTTAGTGTTGATATGATTCCTTTTAAGTTAGGGGAATTTGATATAATTTTGGGAATGGACTGGCTATCTAGCAATGATGCTCAGATAGACTATAAGGGGAAGAAAGTTAAGTTAAATATCCCAGGAAAGAAAGAAGTTATATTTAGAGGAAAGAGGCAGACGCAGAAATTTTTTACCATAGCCCAGGCCAGAAGGATGCTACGAAAAGGAAACGAGGCTTACCTAGCCTATGTGGTAGACACGCAAAAGGAGGTGCCCAACTTACAAGATATTCCAGTAGTCAACGAATTTGAAGATGTATTCCCACAAGACCTTCCGAGATTACCACCCGATAGAGTGATTGAATTTGCTATTGAGTTGGCCCCAGGGACGGTGCCAGTTTCAAAAGCACCTTACCGGTTAGCCCCGTTAGAAATGAAGGAATTAGCTACCCAATTGCAGGAACTCTTGGATAAGGGTATGATAAGACCTAGTGTGTCTTCGTGGGGAGCACCAGTTTTATTTGTTAAGAAGAAAGATGGGAGCATGAGGCTGTGCATTGACTATCGAGAGTTGATCAAGCTAACCATAAAGAACAGGTACCTGTTACCTAGAATAGACGATCTGTTCGACCAGCTAAAGGATGCTGTATATTTTTCCAAGATTGACCTGAGAACTGGATATGACCAACTAAAGATTAAACCCGAAGATATTCCCAAGATAGCATTCCGTACCAGGTATGGGCATTATGAGTTCTTGGTAATGTCCTTTGGATTAACCAACGCCCCAGCGGCTTTCATGGACTTAATGAACAGAGTATTTAAGAAGTACTTGGACAAGTGTGTGATAGTTTTTATCGATGATATTTTAATCTACTCGAGGACCGAGTCAGAACATGCAGAGCATTTGCGGACAGCTCTAGGGATACTCAGAGAGGAACAGTTGTTTGCCAAATTCTCAAAGTGTGAATTCTGGCAGAAGGAAGTACAGTTTTTAGGACATGTGATCAATAAGGAAGGAGTATTGGTCGACCCCTCCAAGATAGAGGCGGTCTCGAATTGGGAAAGGCCAACCACACCCACAGAGGTAAGGTGTTTCATAGGATTGGCCGGCTACTATCGTAGATTTGTGCAGGACTTTTTGAAGATCGCAGCCCCTTTGACACGACTTACTCGTAAGACAGAGAAGTTTGAATGGACGGAGAAATGCGAGAACAGTTTTCAGGAATTTAAGAAAAGGTTGGTAACGGCCCCGGTGTTGGCATTGCCAGACGGAAAAGGAGATTTTGTGATATATAGTGACGCGTCGCACAAAGGATTAGGGTGTGTGCTTATGCAGCACGGTAAAGTGATTGCGTATGCATCGAGACAACTGAAGGAATACAAGATTAGATATCCTACTCATGACCTTGAGCTCGCGGCAATAGTTTTTGCCTTAAAAAATTTGGAGGCACTACTTGTATGGAGAGAGGTGCGAGATTTTCACAGACCATAAAAGCCTCAAGTACATATTTACGCAGAAAGAGCTCAACATGCGCCAGAAGAGATGGTTAGAGCTAATCAAGGACTATGATTGTGAGATTCTCTATCACCCGGGGAAAGCCAATGTGGTGGCTGACGCCCTCAGTAGGAAGGAAAGGCTCAGAATGATAATGACTTCGAAGGAATTAATCAGGGATTTCGAAAGAATGGAAATAGAAGTAAAGGTAACCGGAACTGAAAAGCTTTTTGAGATCTCAATGCAGCCAGAGTTATTGGAAAAGATCAGATTGTGCCAAGAGAAAATAATGAATGAAGGCAGAGAGTCAATGACTGGAGAGGAGATCCATACTGAGAAATATGATAAAGGGATAATGAGGTACTCCTACCGGATTTGGGTTCCGAACGTTCAAGAGCTTAAAGATGAGATTTTGGATGAACGCCATAGTTCAAGGTATTCCATTCACCCGGGAAGCACCAAGATGTATAGGGATTTGAAGGAGTATTATTGGTGGCCCAACATGAAGAGGGACGTAGCAGAATGGGTAAGCAAATGTTTGACTTGCCAAAGAGTAAAGGCAGAGCACCAGAGACCCAGTGGACTTTTACGACCCCTGGAGATTCTCGAGTGGAAATGGGAACAGATAGCGATGGATTTTGTTGTAGGCTTGCCAAGGACGAAAGCCAATCATGACGCCATATGGGTAATTATAGACCGACTGACAAAGTCAGCTCACTTCATTCCTATCAATGAAAGATATACAGTTGATAGACTGGTGGACATTTACCTTAAGGAAATAGTGACGCGACATGGAGTCCCAGAATCCATTGTCTCAGACCGAGACCCCAGATTCAACTCCAGATTTTGGAGGAGCTTTCAAGAATGTGCGGGGACCAAGTTAAATATGAGTACCGCGTACCATCCCCAGACGGATGGGCAGAGTGAAAGGACCATCCAGACACTAGAGGATATGTTGAGAGTCTGTGCAATAGACTTTAAAGGAAGTTGGGATGATCACTTGCCGTTGATCGAGTTTTCTTATAACAATAGCTTTCATGCTAGCATCGGAATGCCGCCTTATGAGGCCCTGTACAGAAGAAGGTGTCGATCTCCCTTATACTGGGATGAAGTAAGGGAGCGGAAGATGCTCGGACCCGAAGTGGTCCAAAGGACCAAAGACATAGTGGATCTTATCAGAGGGCGGCTTGTAGCAGCCCAAGACAGACAGAAGAAATATGCAGACCTAGCCCGAAAGGATAAGGAATATGAAGTAGGGGACTTAGTACTGCTGAAGGTATCCCCTTAGAAGGGGTTAATGAGATTTGGAAAGAAAGGAAAACTAAGCCCAAGATACATTGGACCTTTTGAGATATTAAGACGGATTGGAAAGTTAGCGTACGAGCTAGCCTTACCCCCTAACTTGCAACAAGTTCATAATGTGTTCCATGTGTCAATGCTAAGGAAGTATCATCGGGATGCCAGACACATAGTGGAGTACGAGCAGGTGGATATGCAACCAGATCTGACTTACGTGGAGAAGCCAGTAAGGATTATAGATAAGAAGGAGCAGGTGCTTCGGAACAAAGTGATCAAGCTAGTCAGAGTGCTTGGCAGAATCATAATGTGGAAGAATCAACTTGGGAACTAGAGAGCGCAATGCTAGAAAAGTACCCCCATCTGTTTTCTATTTGATTCCGGGATGGAATCCTTTTAAGAAGGGGAGACTGTAATAACCCCCAAAATTTTGAACTTTTTGTAACCCTTATGAATAGTGTTTTTGCTGAATGAGAAAACTTTTCATGCCTCACTATGTAGGGATTCTGTTATGGATATTCTGAGATTTTATTAGTACTCTATATGGTATATGAGTGTATGTAAAGATCGTCAGAATCCAATTCCGAACACTTTGATTTTTCCCGGAAATCCACTAGATACAGAAAGAATTGATTATAAGGTAACAGAATAAAAAGGATTTAAATTCAAGGATTATAAGAGAGGATCATAAAAGGATTATAATGTATTGAGAAAGGTTAAGGAAACCTAAGTAATAAGATCCCGGGTATGATCCCTCAAACGATAAACGAAAACAAAAGTTAAGCGAACCGTATAACAGATCAGCGGTCATTAGGCAAACAATTAGGAAGTTAATCAAGGAGGTTAGGGATGATGAGGTCATCCAACCAATAAGGAGAGGGCAAGTAAGAGATGATGACACAATAAGGTGATGTAAGCATGACATAGGGAGGGAGGAGGTGTGGTTGGTTTATAACCACACAAAAACAAGGTTAATAAGGTAATTAACCAAAAATCCAAACAAAACTACATCCACCAAGCCAAAACAAATCATTTCATCAAAACAAAAATTTTATTTCTCTTCACCAAGAACCTTGCTCTCGGCCTTTTCTCCATTTCAAGAAGAAGATTTTCAAAGTTCAGGTTCCAAGCTTCCTTAATTGGTAAGTTAATTATCAAGTACTCCTTATGCATAGATATAGCTATCCCATGAGTTTAAGCTTCAAATTCCTTCACAATCTCTTCCAATAATTCAAGGAAGAAGATGGTGAATAGTAACTTTCAAAAAAATAACTTTAAGTTTCTTGAATTTTATGAAAGTTTAAGGTTATACAAGCAAGGATCAAGGTTCTTTAGGCATTCAAAGCTCTTGTGTTGTGTTAAGAAGCTTCAAGAAGGTATAAACTCCAAACCCTAGCTTTAGTTTTGAGTATTTAGGAATGGTTATGATTGATATAGTATATGTGAAGCATGAAGCTTGTTTGTTTAGAGTTTGGGTTGGAGTGGTAGTGAAATGAATGTTGAATCTTGTTGATTTGTTAAAGGAATTAAGTACAGTTTAAATTCATGATGAGAATAACATAAATTGGAAGAACTTGAGGTGTTGGGACTGTTGTAGTGTGTTTTGGATGGATGTTGGTTGTATGAATGAATTGGGATTGATTGGTGGTTGAATTGGAATGGTATAAAATTGGGAAATCGCGTAAACATAGCCGTCGTAATGTCCGATTTACTTTAGACTGCTTTTGTTCATAACATTAGGACCCGAGAACTCCCTGGTAGGTTTTGACCATTACCATGTTTAGATAGTTCATATTACGAGCTTCGTTTTGATATATGGTTCGTTTGATTCTGATGTACGGTTTAGGAGAAACGGCCGTTTTAAGTAACGACGTTTCGCGAACGAAACATTACCCCTCGCCTTACTTTGAAACATAGGTTAAAGACCTAAAAGGGTTAATTAGTGTATGAAACAATTATGTTAAGTGTGTTAGGCAGTTGGTAAGACACTCGCGAAAGAATCGCCTTAAAACTTATAATGGTTAAATTATTAAAAATGGTGGAGCCGAGGGTACTCGAGTGACTTAAGAGAATCATTAAGCGCAAAGCGAGCGTTAGAGTCTAAATTGGTTAAAGTATAGATTTACAAGTGACTTTGGTTTAATTCCAACTTATATGTTGTTTATCGGTTACCAGACTCGTCCCAAGCCATTAATACCCCCCAGTCGCTCAGGCAAGTTTTCTACCCGTATAACTGTTGTTGTGATGTATATGTGTATATGCATGATCTTGTGATAAATGCATATTTGTTATTAGCAAATTCTTGCGATATATTGGAGCATGTGATATGGTATATATGCATTCCTGTTTCGTATTTTTGATTTATATATCTGTTGGTTCAAATGCTTATTAGTTGCATAATACCTATGCTAGAGATAAGCGGTATTTGAGTATACCCTTAGTATAGGGGATCAAAAGGTGAACATATTTCTAAAACCAGGAGGCGATATTCCCGAGTATATATATATATATATGAATAGTTTTCAAAACTATTGATCGAATAAGGTTTATTCGATAACTTTATATTATTTAATGAATATTACTTGAATATTCATTCGAGGACTTATGACTCTGTTTATTCTATTTAATGATTATTAATTGGATATTCATTTGAGGATGTATGACTTCGTTTATTTTATTTAATGAATATTCTTTATAATATTCATTCGAGGTATTATGACTCCGCTTATTATTTAATAATATTCTTTGTTTTATTAAAGAATAATGTTCGATAATCAAACTTATTTTCGATTATTCAAAATAAGGATAGTACTTTCATATAAGTATATCTTTGGTTATTTAATATCCATTTCAAGTATGAGTTTTAAAACTTCTACTTCGAATATTTTTATAAGGATTATCTTTATGAGAATATTATTTAAATAATAATATTCAGATATCTCTAATATATCGGGACTGATTTATTTTAATAAATCAGCAGTACTCCAAACATTCTTAAAAGTGTTTTCGAGTCTTGAAAATGATTTTTAAAAGTTAGAGCGGATCCCAAAACTCATTTTTATATATTTAAGATCTTCCTTTTTAAAGGGGATTTAAATACTCGCTGAAAACCGGAGGGATCCGGCTCTGTGGTGTATTTTATATTCGCAACAAGGTTCCTGTTTTGGTAAATTAATTGATTACTTACCCAAAGTTCGGGAAGTAAGTCCATTTATCGAGTCGGCATAAGCAACATGGGCTCAGTGGGCGTCCATGATAGTGTAAGTGGCTCAGTGGGAGTCCATCAAATGCGTAAGTGGCTGAGTGGCAGTCCATCATAAGGTCCTATTGCGACCAGGGTGATGACCAGTGGGGAATTCGTCCATCTACTAGTAGAAAAGGTTACTTATTGGTATCTTTGCCTGATCAGCAAGATATCGGGTTTATGTCAAAATTCTTTTCCTTTCCAAAATTCATTGGATGTTACAAACTCTGTTCATACTTTAGATAACAGAGGTTACAGGAAATGTTTAAGAGATATATATGTGGATATATATATCGGGACTAAATAAAGTATCTCGTAACTTTATTTCATTCAATAATATTTCAAAGATTGAATCTATTCAAGTCTTAACTTGTGGTCTCATCTATGGGATGACCCTTTTTAAACCTATAATACTTTGAACAGTGGTAGTTCAAGTAGCCTTATAAATGATATAAGTATAGTGAAGTATTTGGTAACTTCATCCCTTATTTTTGCTTATATCCAGTAAGTAATTATCTTACACTTGATAAAGGATTTTAGTAAGTTATCTATTTAGATACTTGCATTATTGTTTACACTATATATTATCTTGCGAGCTGTAATGCTCACTCTTGCTTTATTTCTTCATCACACAACAACAGTTAGGAAAGATGGCCAGGCTCAAGCAGACCCAGCGCAAGAGCGTGGGAAGCGCCCCGCGCCTTCCCGTTGAGATCGTAGCTGCTATAGCTGCAGAGGTAGATCTATCTGTAGATCAGACATTCTACTTTTGAGAATCAATTATGTATAATTATAACTTGTGGCAGATAATGGCAATTAACTGTAAACTTATCAAGTAATCATTTTGGGTTGTAATAACTTTTAATTGTGGATTCAAGGACTTTCAATTTCATCTCTGAGACTATGACGTGTTGTGGTGTGTGTTAGTGTGCGGTCACAGCATGAGGTTGTTTATTATTAATTAAGTTAAGTGATAATTGTGGAAAGAAAGACCGTGACGACCCAGATCCCTGACCCCGGATCTGGGGGTGTTACAGTAGCTGATTAAAGGAAAGAAGATCGAGATAAATATAAGAAGAGATATGCATGAAGAAGGAATTCTATGAAGAATAGAATACTTGGAAGAAAAGATACCTGATTGATATATTTTAGGAAGTAGAATTATATTCCATATCAATTAGCGATTATCTTGTAACTGTGTAGTATATAAACACAGACATAGGGTTTACACTATAAGTGTTATCATATTCGAGAAGATTATTCATTGTAACCCTAGGAGCTCTCGTGATATTTGTTCATCACTGAGAGGTAACAGTTTCATACTGTAACAGAGTTTATTATTTCAATAAGATTTGTTTTCTGTTACTTGAAATATTAAAAGTTCGATTTGATTATATTTTACACTGTATTCACCCCCCTACAGTGTGTGTGACCTAACATAAATCATAAAGTAGCAGACATACATTTGTTGAATGGTATAGATAACACTAAAATAGGCAATTATAAGCAAGTGTCCAAAATAATATTTGGTTCACTTACTACAAAGAACAAGGTAAATGTAAGTCTGAAAATCACTCCATTCATGTTGGAGAGGTTTAGGACTTACCCTTACCCAATGCCTGACATGAGATCCAATGCACAATCTAGTACAATTATAGTTCCTGAACCTGTGGAAGTACAAACACAGGAACACCCACAGGAACCTTCCCAAGCTGAAACCGCTTCTTCAAACCAACCATTAGCAGCTAGGAACCTAACCACCTCATCTTCTCAAAAGTATGAGGTGAGTAAAAGGAAGATAAATGAGGTAACTTTAAATGTTTTGATTGAGAGTGGTGAGGATCAAACGAAGCTGAGTCACCATTGGTCAAGAGATCAAAGAAGAGTAAGAAATCTGAGCTGACCACTCAAGCAACCTTTGTATCCTCCCAAAAGGATGCAGTTGTAAATATGGAGATCAAACAGACTCTAGATACAGCCTCTTAACAAGGTGTGTCTATTGAAAAGAGCATTCACCCCAATGAATCCTGTATAGAGTCTGCACATCCTGCACTTGATCAACTCCAAGTGTATGGTAGGAGAAATAAGGATGGCACACACAGTGAGGGCACATCTTTTGAAGCTCCCTCATCCATTCAGGGGAAGCTGCCAACACTCACTTCTAAATAACAAATTATAATCTCACATATTTCTTCTCCACCTACAACACTTGAATCCAACTCTCAAGTGCAAGCTAAATCAAGTGACTTGGTTCAAGAAACCTTGCTCACCACCTAGACACTACAATCAGATGGTGAGAGGCTACTAGCTGGGGTAGACCTTGATGACACCATCAAAACCATAAGGGATTCATCAGTTTTTACTGAAGACCCCATGGATGTCACAAATGCACCTTCATGTGCAAATCAGCCTTCACAGCCTGTTAGGTTTGAGGGTAGTACTCCTGAGGGGGAGCTATCTAAATCCTCTCCAATTCAATTGGAGGCTCCTCATGTAGGAACAACTCCCCTCATTACCCTCATAGATATTGTATTAGCAGTTGATGCTAGGAGTATAATTGCCAATGATCCTGCTATAGAGGAGGCAAGTTTATCACATTCAAGGTGACAGTACTTTACAAGAAGCACAAGGGTTTGAGGCTGGTGTACATGACAGATCCCAGTCAAATCCCCTCCAATTCAATTGGAGGTTCCCACTACAAGTGGAGGATAACGCATTGTCATAAACACAGAGCAATATGTGAGTAAAACTGTGACTTCAGTCACATGTGTTTCTGATTCCTCAATAGCTCAGCCCTCAACTTCACAACCTCAACAACCACACATTATATCTCAATGGCTGCAAGAATCTGGCTCTCAACCTACATCTGTAGATCATCTTCTAGTTGAGCAGAATTCTGGACTGACAAATATCTCACAACATCTACTCACTTATGATATTAGCAATCAAGACTATCAAGCCATCATGCTCACATACAATGAAGATGTTGAAAAATAGAAGGAGAAGATTGTTAATAATGTAGAACAGGATGGGAATATAGATGCATGGCTACCTTAGGATTTTGTGTTGGAGATGGATCAAGTCTTGCCTAGATTTAGGGATGAGTATGTTACAATTCTTGGGAGGAATTCCAAGGCCTTGACTCCACAGGATGTCTATGATGCAGTCACTGAGGTCTACAAAGCTCAACTCAAGGCTTTTCACTTGTTTGGTAAAACCCTAGAACTCAAGTTGAATGGTCATGAAGATAAGATAAGGAAGCTGATGAAGGACAAAATGGATGAGATCATCCCATCTCAAGTACAAATCACTTCCAAGTTCAAGCATTTTGCTGATCAAATGTCAAAGATGGATCTTACTACCATTGAAAAGGAAGTCAAAAATCTCAAACAATCCTTCATCTCTCTTCATACAGTGCTACAACAGCAAATCACTCATTCAAATGACACAAAGGTCAAGCTGGAACAACTTCACCAAAGCAGATATGAGCCTTCAGCTTTGCTCATAGATGGCATCAAACATGCTATGGAAGCAACATTTGGCTCCTCAACATCTACTAGCTCTTATCAGCCTGGCTCCACTTCTACAAATTTGCAAATCTAATCTCTCCAAAACCAAGTCTCAGAATTGCAGACCTCTAATGCTTCTCTAAGTGCACAGGTCCAAGCCTTGACTTCTCTAGTCAAGAGTCAACAAACAGACATCCAGACCCTGGTGGACTCTCATAAGCACCTTCAAATGCAGAATTTTGTTGCTTTGGGGGCCATCATGGGGAAGCTCAACATTTCACTACCTGCTTTACCTGAACAAATAAGGCCAGAGTTACTAACTCCTCTCCTCATGCCTATCACCAAGACTAAGGGGGAGATTGATGCTAGGATTTAACAATCCAGGGATGCTACATCAAAATCCAAAGAGTCTGTTCAGGTGGGATAAAGCTCAAGTACTCAAGTTGATGTTGGAAAAAAAAGACTAAGAAGGGTTGTTGAAGGACCCAATCAAGATCAGGAATACAATTACCCTCTCGCAACACTAAGAGTATCTCTTCAACACAATTATATGGCTTGCAAGAAACTTTGGGAAAGAACATCAATTTCATAAGAGCAGTGGTGGTGAAAGTTGATAATTTTCAAGAGAAAAAAATTGTCATGAACATCAATGATGGTGGTGTGGACAGGTGTCTTCAGGTGACTCTTCCATATCTTCAAATGTTAAGAGCATCTGAACTGGATGTAATGATTGACAGAGTGAATCCAATTATTCAAGAAGACACTCAACTTCTCCAAGAGCTCAAAAAGGCATATATAGCAGCTTTTCTAGAAGCCTATCTATATCCACACAAAGGAGTAGTTTATGTCTATCTAACAACCAGTCAAGCAAGGCATCTCATTGTTCCTAAACAGTGTGTCAGGTCAAACATGAGGCTGATCATGACATTGCAGTCTGACTTGAAGCATAAAAAGAACAAGAAGCATGAGGATGTTGAAATGATAAAAATCTTGGACATATATCTCTTGAATCCTGACATCATGTTGCCAAACACTCAATATAATTTAAGGAAAGATGAGGAGGATGATGAGCAGAAGGATGACAAATAAAAGCCTTCTATCTCGAATTCAAGTCAAACCTCTAAAGCAACTGGTAGCAAGGACAAGAGTCAAGGAGAGAAGAAAGAAGATGGAAAGAAGAATAATGAGAAGAGAGGAAGTGAAAGGAGAAGCAAAAAGAATCATGATGGCTCAGAACCACACCAAACCCTAAAATTCCAAACACAACTAACTCAACCTTTGGCTCAACCTTCAAAGTCAACTGTCTCAAATATCAAACCACCTCAAGTCTCTAAGCCCAAATTTCTATACAGACAAACTACTAACTCTTTTCAAAAAATTCCAATCACCACAAGCCAAACATCTCTTAAGAAAATCTCAACCTTACCTTCTGTCAAACCATCACATAAAACTCATTTCAAGTCTGTTGGGAGAAAACCTAAGAAAGCTAAGCCTACTGAAAAAGTTGAAGTTACTGAAAGGGCCATCTGGAATTATTTCAAACAGAATGATTTTCTACCCTTAAACTGGTGTTGTTCAGATGAAGACTATTTTCAACAACTGGCTGAGGAAATAGTTAGAACCTGGGTTTTTACTCTAAAGGAAGTAAGAATCTACTTTTAAGATGGGTCCTTCACTTTTTTAGGAAGCAATTTGATGGACACTCTCTCTCCAATAGAAATGAAGAGAGTGATAAGTTTGCTGAAGGACAAGGATACTGCTACAAGAGCATGGAGATCAGTTCTAGCTGAATGGTTGATTGGAAGGGAGGAATGGAGAGCAAGGAGTGAAGCAGAATATGAGGAGAAAAAGAGAAAGTATGATGAGGAGAATGAAATGTATATCAAAAGATCAGAAGAATTTAAAGCAAAAGGGATGAGCAGAATCTCCAAAGATGGAAGATTTCAAAATGTAAAAGCTGGCTCATTTTCAAGATTCAGAATTGAAATGTTAGATGGCTATCTAAAGCAAGACAGACTCAAACTTATAGAAGCTCTAACAGGGACTCCAATCGTAGAAGAACTTGAAATTCCTATATATTTAAAAGACCTCATTAGAGCAGAATCAGAAGTTCCAATCTTTGTCTGATGCCTGTAAATACTTAAACTCAAAATCATCTAATTTAAAATTGTTGTAATTCTGCCAAATTTTATATTAGTCTTATTGTCCATTTTAACTTGGGGTTAGTCTTGTAAACAGGCATGAATTTGTGTTAAGCAATCTTCTCACAAATTGGGGGAGATTGTTGTGCAAGACATGCCTGTACTTTAACAAGACCAAGTCAAATTGACAACCCTAAGTAAGTTGTATTGATTTCTTAGTATGCATTTTGTACTTGTAACATTTAAAGTCTGTAAAAATGTCAAAATAGCAGACTGGAGTCTTTTTCTTTAAGCAGTATCAAGCCTAGGAATTCAATATGGAAGAAGATCAAGAAGATCATGCCTCATAAGAATTATGAAGAAGCTTGGAGTTGAATAAATCTGTTTTGGGAAAAATATTCTAAGTCAAGAGCTCTACAAGTCACAAATTTAGTGTTATAGAGAAGTCATTCGAGAACTCCAAAATGACTTATAGAGAACTCAGTAAAGCTACTAGAGAACTCAGAGATATCGACAAGCCAAACTAAAGACATGAAGATTGGAGATATCGACAAGTCAATTCTTCACTAGAAAACTCAGAGTTATCGACAAGTCAATATTCATTAGAGAACTCTAAGTTATCGATAAGTCAAATTTCATTAAAGAACTCAGAGATATCGATAAGTCAAAATTCACTAGAGAACTCTGAGTTATCGACAAGTCAAATTTGACTAGAGAACTCAGAGTTATCAACAAGTCAATAAGTCACTAGAGAACTCAGAGATATCGATAGGCCAAAATGAAGATATGAAGATAAGAGATCTTAATAAGCCAAATTCTCTTATAGAGAACTCAGAGACCTCTACAAGTCATATCAACTATGTAGTATTAGAGATCTCGATAAGTCAATATACTTATCGAGATGTCAAGATCTCTATATACCTAACTGGAGATCTCGAGGTAAAATCTGAAAGTACAAATTGCAGACCAGTTCAATATCCAAGATTAACAATCAACAGACAAGCCAACCAGTTGGATTGACAAGACTACAAAAAATAGCTTGAAGAGTGTGCAAGATCAAGGGTGAAGATTAACTGACAAAGGAAGATCAAGATTAACACAATATGCAAAGGTAATGTTAAGCCAGAAATGGAAGATACACTTTTCCTAAAATGGAAATGATAAGTGACGGTTTACTAAAGTAACTAGCATCTCTTATTGTACACTGTGTAAACCAGTAGTTAACTATGATATAAAGTTAACACTGGTCCTTTGTTAGAAGTAACAATTTAGATCAGAAATATTGTATTCTCTCAAGGAAGAAGCTAAGATCATTATTAACAAAGAGCCTAGAAATTTGGTAGCAAAACATTCTTAATTTTAATATAAAATTAAGTGAGTTTTGAAAGATCTGTGTTCACTATTATTGCATGCTTAAATTCAGTAGTTATACATATCACTGCAAGATTTACATTTACTTTGTTCAAACCATAAATACTTCAAGAAAAGCATAAAAACACAAAAACACATTCACCGCCCCTGTGTGTAATTCATTACCTAACAATATATCATAGGTTCTCCCAGACTATGTTTTGGGGACAATAACAACCATCCAAATCCATACGTGGTCCTGAATACAATACATCAACTACATAATCCTGAATACTAAAATACAAATACATATACCGGGTACCCTCAAGGGCTAGGAATTCTATCTACTACTAGCTATCATAAAAAAATTGGTGACAAGTAGCCCAACCCTTTACAAGGTCCATATATGGTCACCGATCTCTCAGTCTAAGTCACTGCGCGTGAGGTCTCGACCCCTTCTTATCGCTCCTGCTAGCATCAGCTCAACATCAACTACGGGAATGTATCCTCCCATCGTCGTCATCCTCATCTGCACTCGAGTACGGAGCTTAATCCCATCAATCTCCCGGCGAGCTATAGCCGGGAAAGCAGCTCTGAAGCCCCGGGGTAGCCTAGCTTGATAGCTCTCTCGGCGGTCAGTGCCTGTCGTAGCTCCACAATGCGGGCATATATCGCGGTGATCTCAGTATTAAGCTAAGCCATTATCCAGTCATGCACGGCTACATGTATGGTCACTAGGGGTGGTAGAGGTGAGCCCGGGTCACTGGAGGATATTTCATGAATCTCGTAGGTCTGTGCCTCCATCTCGTCATCCTCGTCCTTATCAGTGTAGGGCAAAGGGCTCAGCATCCCTGGGTGAGGTGTGAGAGGGTGAACATTCGGGAGAGTGTACATTTCTATGTCTGTCCAGTCTAAACCATTGCCCTGGGGCACCTCAACATCATCAGCTATAGGGGTAGAGAAGTCAGTCTCCTCCTCCGGGGGATCATTGATAGAGTCATTATCTGAGTCATCAATAGGTAAGTCCTCTAGCTCGGGAGTAGGGTCACGCTCAGGGGCCATAACGTCCTCAGCAGGGTCAACCTCCCCCATAGGCTCCACTGGTACCTGACACAATAGGCAAGGTGTTACTATCTTAGAGTTGGAATTCCCTTGAGGGTAAATCTATCAAGACTACCCATGCAGTTGTGTCAATTTAAGAAAACAATTGTGAGCTATAATGCCCAGCATAATAATGTACCGTATGAAAAGACTGTATGAGAAATTCATATATGATTCCATATACAACAAATATGTTTATTTAAAAATAGTTCTTCTTGGTGATACATACCTTCTTATAAAATAATTCTTTTATTGACTTATTAGTCTGCAAATACCTTAATGGTAAACCCATCACCTAGACTTGGGTTATGGTATTGCATCTCAATTCCAATTTGAAGAATATAGGACATTCACTGGAGCCACCACATATGATGATCAGTCGTAATATTGAAATCTGTAACCTTTTCTACTAGAAGAAGGAAGAAACCTTTGTATCCCGGTTATCACCCTTGACGCATTCGGGCTATGTTTCCTATTTCGGGGTACGCATAAACTTCACAAGTTCCTGAGTCCACAGAGTACTTTCGCCTGCGGTACCTTTGGTAGTCTCCCTAGTACTCATCGTACTAGAGTCTACCTCTCCTAGTCCTTTGAAGAATCCTATCATATCTCGAGAACTCGAACCACTTCGAAGTTCCCCAAGCATTTTGTTTGTTGATAGAAACCACTCATCTAATATATATATATATGTACTTTCGAAAATTTTCGGAGAAAGTACTAAAATAATAAGAGTTGACCATTGTCAATAAATAAATAAATAAGGGGGAGTTTTTTTTGAAACTATATTCAAAATATTTAAAATACGTCGAGATAATATTTTTAACGATCTGAAATAATTAGAATGATTTTCTGAATCTCAGAAAATATTTAAAATCAAGTCTTACTATTTTTAAATCATATTACAACTTTTAATAAATATTTAATAATTAAATAAAAATTATTAAATAATTAAACCTCGAAAAATTATATTTTAAAAGAATATTTGAAATAATATTCCTCAACTAATTTATATTTAAATAATTAAAGTAATCTTCAATAAATATAAATAATCGAGTTTGAAATAAATAATTGTTGGAGAATACTTCTCCTACTAAAAAGAATATCCGAAATAATATTCATTGTTCGAGTAGGTAAATATAGTTGAGGGAATACGATCTTTGGAAATCGTTTTAAATAAATTCAAGATATTTAATACTTCGCAAGTGGATATCGAGTCCCTTGATATAAAGCAAGTACGAACTTTTAATAATCCAAAACATCACCGGGATGGTTCCCGGGTTTTCATTTTATAAATCCGACCGACTCTCGATCTTATGATTTATACATCACGCTTTATGGTTGTGCTAAAATATTCTACAATATATACATCATAAACTCAATCGTTATTGATGCGTAAAAACTCGAAATATTATTATCATGGCAAATATGGTATTGGTACGAAGACAGTAAAACACTTTTCACAACACAACAGTATATGGAGTCGGGTTCGTAAACTTGCTTGGGTACTTTGAAGTGGAGGGTGCTCTAGGGTCCTCCCGCAAATCTATAATTATAAACAATTATCATTTCATTAGATTCCGTTCGTATTTATCGTTACTTGTACATATACGATACTTACTAATCATTCACACAACTCACTTTAATCTTATTATTCCAATAAGTACAAGTACTTGTCATGTTCGCTTTCTTTTCGAAATCCCTTATGCCCGTTAATGTCTTTTACATTCAGTCCCTCGGCGATTCTTAAGGGTTTCTATTCGCGCGATCTCGGCTCCGACATTTTAATAAAATTGAAAATTCCATAGTTTCACTTGAAATTTTTATGATAGTTAATAAACTCTTTTTTTACTCTCTGTAAAATTTTGATGATTTTTGAATAATCCTAAGTCGAACATTTTTATTTCCAAAGTTCGTAATTCGTAGCAGTTTTCATCGCGTAAATCATTTTTACTAAAACGGTCGTAACTTTTGATCCGTAAATTGAAATTAAGCGATTCAAGCGCCTAAAAGATCCTCATAACATTTTTTATAATATTAAGTATTATTTATCAAGAAACCACAGTTTATATGTTCTGTAATTCTGCGGAGAAATAAAGGTTACGATTCTCTCATTTTAATGACATTACAACTACGACCGCACTAGACTTCCAGAAATAGCGCGCTCCCACGCTGGTATGCGGGGCGGCCGCGCTTGTCCGTTCAGCCAGAATCCTGATTCGAGTCCGTTTTGGAGATTTTGAAGCCCTGTTCGATCCTAAAGCTTATATATATCAATAAAAAGATATTTTTAACAAAAAAGAGCGAGGGGAGAGCATTGAGAAGACCTGGAGAGCATAAGACGGCTACAGAGAAGAAGACTTTCATATTCTTCAATATAGTTAATACTTTGGATGCTTGTTTTCGATTTATCTTTGAACCTTAGTACTCTTATATTGTTTATTAGCATGTTTTCATTGAAACCCATGGTGACGATGAGTTCGATTATGAACTAATCATTATCATGGGGTTCTAACAGATTTACTTATGGATTTCTATAGTTAATTTATTTCAATATCTTGATGTATGGTGGTTGATTGATATCCTAGTATTGGTTGTGCTTATTCGTCTTATATGCGTATCTAATATATAAGATAGTGTGTTAATCTCTATTGAAGCGACAGTGAATATAGAGGTCTAGAACTTTCCATGCTAGCATAGGTTCATGTATTTATTATGCATGATTCATAGGTAATTTTAATCATCTTACTTGCCCTATGTAATCACGATTGGATAACTTGTTCATTAATCCTTTATGTTGTCAAATTCTATAGACATATAGGGTCTCAACATATTTGGTGTCTATTAAGCTTCTATCTCTTTTGTGGATGTCTAGTAGTAGGGTATTCGTACAACAAAAGTTGGTGTTTACTAGTTTCATGTTATCTAATTAGTTGTCATTACCATTGCATGCTAAGGTTGAGAACAATGACTTTGAATAAAGTATTTAATGAAGTTAGAATCCCATGTCGGTCTCATATATAGTTAATTCAATCCCTTTTAATCTCTTAGCTATTCGCATGTTAGTTAATCTTAGTTATAAAACATCTCAACTTGTTATTGTCTTAGCATTGAACGATAACCATACATTGTTGCATAAGTGCATAATCTGAACTTAACCTAAACCAGTCTCTATGGGAAAGAACTAGGAAGTATTCTATATTACTTGTGAACGCGTATACTTGCGTGTAATTTAGCGCGTGTTTTCGTCCTAACAAGTTTTTTGCGCCCCTGCAGGGGACTCGGTGTTAATTTTAGTTTACGTGCGTGACATCAGTGGTCGTTAAAGTTCACTAACTCGGATTGTTTTACTTTCACGGTTTACTTGTTTGTGTTTCAGGTACTCATTACAATGGGAGATCCAGTAGCACCAACGAAAGCGTTGATGGATTTTTCTCAACCCAAAATCAATGACATTCAATCTAGCACTTTCAGGCCAGCGATCAGAGCTAATACCTTTCAAATCAAGCATGACACGATTCAGATGGTACAAAATTGAATCCAGTTTAGGGGTTCTCCAACGGAAGATCTTAATATGCATATTAGGAATTTCATCGAGATCTGTGACACCTTCAAGTTCAACGATGTTTTTGAAGATGTTGTGAAGCTGAGACTTTTCCCTTTTCTCTGAGGGATAAAGCTAAGTACTGGTTACACTCTCTACCAGCAGGTTTTATCACTACTTGGGAGGATCTCGCTTAGAAATTTCTTACTAAATTGTTCCCTATGGAGAAGACAGCTGCAATGAGGAATGCTCTTACTCAATTTGCGCATCAATTGGGAAAATCTCTATATAAAGCTTGAGAGTGCTACAAGGAGATGCTTAGTAAGTGTCCTCATCATGGAATGCCTAATTGGATGATCATCAATTGCTTCTATAACAGTTTGGAAGCACAGTCAAGACCCATGCTTGATGCAGCATCAGGTGGAGCATTATGGGAAAAGAGCTATGAGGAAGCTTATGGTCTAATTAAATTGATGGCTGTTAATTAATATCAGTATCCAACCTATAGATTACCACAAGGCAAGGTAGCAGGAGTTCTGGAAGTGGATATAGCTATGACTATCACTGCTCAACTAAAGGCGTTGTCTATAAAGATCGATTCTCTGACTAACTATGGTGTTAATCAGATAACCAGTGTTTGTGAGCTGTGTGCAGGTTCGCATACGATGGAGTAATGCACTATATCTAGTGAATCAACTCAGTTTGTGAGCAACTTTCAGAGATCACAGCAACCAATTCCAGACATTTATCATTCTGACAACTGGAATCATCCTAACTTCAGCTGGAGCAACAATCAGAATACGATGCAACAGTCGTTCCAGCAGTTTGGAAATAAGCAATTCAATCCTCCTGGTTTTTAACATCAATCTGCACCAAGACAACAACTCCAACTTCAACAACAACTTCATGGTGCAGGTCAATCTTCGAATGAAAATTCTGAATTGGAGGAGTTGAGGCTTATGTGCAAAAACTAGGCTCTTATATGCCAAAGCCAGGCTGTTTCTATCAAGACTCTAGAGAACTAGATAGGGTAAATTGCTAACGCCTTATTGAATTGACTACCAGGAACGCTTTCTAGTGATATAGAAATTAATCCAGGCAAGAGGGAAGTTAACAAATAGGTGAACTCCATCACCTTGAGATCCAGAAAGGTCTCAAGCCCCCAAATTCAGCAAGACAAAGAGTATGAAAAATGTGTCCAGAATACAGGTGCGTCTGCACCCTTCCCAATTCCAGAAAATGAGATTGTAACTGAAAAAGTGGTACAGAAGGATGCCGAGGTGGAATCAAGGAAGAAAACTATAAAACACACTCCTCCTGAGGGTAATACAGGGGAGAAACATGTTTATCCTCCACCTCCTTTTCCTAAGAGGCTGCAGAAGCAGAAGTTGGATAAACAATTTGCTAAGTTTCTGGAGGTGTTCAAGAAACTTCACATCAACATACCTTTCGCTGAAGCTCTTGAACAAATTCCTAGATATGTGAAGTTTATAAAAGGTATTCTCTCTTGGAAAGTGAAGCTCGATGACTTAGAGACCGTTGCCTCCAAAGCTTCAGGATCCTAGAAGCTTCATGATTCCTTACACTATTGGAAACTTGTCTTTCGATAAATGCTTGTGTGATGTGGGAGCTAGCATCAATCTGATACCCTTGTCCATCTTCAAGAAGCTTGGTCTACCTGATCTGAAACCAACATACATGTCAATGCAACTAGTTGTCCGTTTCATCACTTATCCACGAGGTATGTGGAGGATGTCTTGGTCAAGGTGGAGAAACTCATCTTCCCTGTTGATTTTGTAATTCTGGATTTCGAGGAAGATAAGAAGATTTCCATCATCTTGGGAAGTCCATTCTTGGCTAAAGGACGAATTATGATCGACGTGCAAAAAGGAGAGCTTACGATGAAGGTTCAAGATTAGAAGGTCACTTTTAATGTATTCAAGGAAATAAAGTTACCCATATATAAAGAGCATTGCTTCAAAGTAGAGCGGGTTGTTGCCCAGTAAAGATACAATTGTTTAAGGGGGTTGGATAAAATTGTATAAATGTTTCGAACAAGTAATAAAATATAAATTTTTTTTATATTTCTGATAAAAACTGTTACAAAAATCCTCTCAAGAAATACTAATGTTCTTGAGAGCTGCTAGGTCGAATGATCCTCGAGTGTGATACACAAAGTGATGACCTAAATTGTGTTTATATACTACACAGCTACAACAAATTAATTTAAGATATGTATTATCAAAAACTAACTGAAACTGATACATATCTTAAACTAAACAGATAAAGTCCTATAACTCAGACATAACAGATATATGCTCCACATTATTAGGAACAGAACAAATCCTCTAATGCTGACTGTCTTCAAATACTGATGACATTCAAATACAGATGACATGCCAAATCCTGACGGTACATCAGATCCTGATGTCACCCGAACAGCCAGATCCTGAGCTTCTTCTGATCATTGAGAATTCAATATGTAACAATCTCCCCCAATTTATGCTTAATGCAATGAAGTATAAATTCCATTCTCAATGATGCCAAAACCATTCTATAAAATGTGCAAGGAGTAAAGCTTACTTCAGTATCTACAGATAACTGACAGTTGTTCTAAGAAAGTTCTTCAATCTTTCTTCCTCCTTGTCTCGTAGGACTTTAACAAGCTTTTTCTTCAACTCTCTCTTCTCTTCAGTGTCTTCTCCAAGCTAATAGATAGCTGATCTTAACTTAGAAATTGAGCTTTTTCTTATCTCAAGATCACCAATCAACTTGAAGCTCAAACTTACATCTTCATGATAAGGACTGAAGGATAACTGAGGACTGTTGAGAAAAACTTGTAGCATAACAGCTCCCTTTTTCATCTGCATTTCTTGACCAATATAAGTTATGTACTCAGGAACATAATCACCATTGTATTTATCATCTTTTGTCATGACTCTTCTTCTGATCACTTCAAGTATCATAGAAGACCATTTTCTGGTGACTTTGTTCTCAACTCTAAGAAGATAGTGAATGTATTTCAATTATGTCACAGTCTTCATTAAGAGTTGCTGCAATGTAAAGCTCTTTACTTTACCATCCCTAAAAAAATACATAATCTCTTCTCTGACATCATTATCATTTATCTTTCTATGAACAATCTTCACAGCTTCAACTTTCTCAAGATGTGAAGAAGAAATTCTTTCACCAAGATTTTATGTCAGAGTATTTGTATCCAGCAGATCAGATTCTAAAATCTCCATATTGGAATGACCAATGCCTCCTCTGGTTCGAGATTTGATAAGTTTCAGTTTTTCATTGTATACCACCCAAGAAGGCTTCTTGATGGACTTATCAACATCTTCCTGTTCTGAGATAGAATCTCTTAACCCAGCTGACATAAATTCAACATGCTTGAACCCTTTAGAATAATTGAATACATGGATGTCTTTCCATCTTCTATTCTTCTTGCCGAGAGGAGCATAGTTTGAAGACAAATCATCAGTCTTCCCTTCTGCTTTATGCCATAGCTCCCTCTTTGATTTCAAAACTCTCTGCAAATATTCTTTGCATGCTTGATCAGCTTTCCTTCTATCAATCTTTTATTTTTTATCAGCCTCTGAAATATGAGGAGTGATTACTAGAAAAGGATCTGACTCATTTAATGCTTTGATCACTTTTTCATCAGAGTTAAAATCAGTTATCAGGTTCATAGCATCAGGATCTGCTTTTACCTCAGGATTTGTGTCTACATCAGGAGTTACATTTTGATTTATTGTATCAGCTTGATCAATATCAGTGGCTGGTATTTTCTTCCTTGGTATAATCAACTCTTCTTGCTTCTGAACTTCTTTATCTTCTTCATTTCCTTGTACAGGAACATAACCTTCTCTGGATAGAAAATTCAGAAAAGTAGAGTTGAATGCAGTCACTTGACTTGATTCAGAAGTTCTTCCACCTCTTCCTCTTCCTCTTCCTCTTGCTCTTGCAAATCTACCACCTCTTTTTTCTCTTCCTTTAGTAGTGTTAGCTTCAGCTTCCAATTTGAGCCAAAAGCTCCTTTTGTTGCATAACTGCTTCTTCAGGTGTTAGATCAGGAAATTCTTCCGTTATATACCCAAGAGCACTCCTAGCATTCTTTTGCTCAAACTTCTTGTCTTTATAATACAAGACAATCTCTTCACCTGTTTCCTTATGCCTATAAGGAAAGAACAACCCTTTAGCATCTGCTAAATTAGAGATTGTAATGTCATCCTCCCCAGGAGCACCAACAGTAGACTTGTGCTTGGCTTTATAAGCACCAGTAGCCTTCCTTTGTCCTGAAAAACCATTCTTCTTGGAATGTTGAGTTTGTTGAGCAGTAAAAGCAATTTGAACATCTGTAACTGGATTATTCTTATCATCATCATCATCAATATCTTTATCCATTATCTGAATAGAATCTGGCGTACATTTTATAGCAATTTTCTTCTCCCCCTTTTTGGCATCAGTATTTGAAAGAAGAGAAAACAGAGCATCCAGTTTGTCACATATTGAAGAAACCTTGTCTTCTAAGGAGGAAAGTCTAAAGGCCATGCTGTCTTGAGATTTAATAACATCTTTGATGGTATTTTTCACACTCTTGATTTCAGCTGAGTTAGGCGTGTGAAGCAAAAAATCCATCAATTTTCTCTTTGACACCAGCATGAGACTTCTTCATTTCATCAAGTTCAGAGTGAATTCCTTTAAAAAAAATGGTTGAGGCCTTAAGATGCAACTTCAGATCAGAAGTTTGAATTTCATGATATGCACGATGAATATGTTGCAGGCCAACCGCAGAAGAGATAGAAGAATTTGCAAGTATCTATTTATAATCCCATTCTGTCTGTCTAAAGTACTCAGCATCAGGATTGTAATAAGAAGGATTTTCATTGAAGTGCGAAGAAGAACCAATATTGGACTTCTTAGATGCATCAACTACAGTCTTAAGCTGAGCTGTGTCAGAATCATCTGCATTACTATCATTGTCAGAATCAGACAAGCCATCTGAAGAATGTGCAGAATCAGGCAGAATTTCCTTGCCTTTATCCAGATTCTTTGCAAGAGACGCTTCTGGCTGATGTGATCCTGAAACAGAAACATGGTAACACTTAAATCTCTCTGTTCTTTTCAAGTGATCTCATAACTTCTCACACAACATATTACTTTTAAGAGTAACATTATTCTCACAGAAGAAACTTTATAAGTAAAGAAAAAACTTATAAGATTCTTGTCTCAAAACTACCTCTCCTTTTGCCAGTACAGGAGACTGCCACTCAAAATTATTTTCTCTCCTCTTTTTTTAAATATGATATTTTCACACAATCTCACAGAAGGGCTCAATCACACATATAGCAAAGAAATAAGAGATGGCTGAGAAGAGTTATATGCTTGTCATATAAATAAAGGTATCCTCAAATAAGAGACTATTTATAATCATACAAACATGAGAATATATGAGAAGTTAGCAATACCTGAAGGTGATTTCTCAAGTGGAAGTGATGAAAGTGGAGGAACAAACAACACATCAGGATGCTTTTTCAAACTAGCAACTTATAATGGATCATCAATTGTAGCTAATGCAGTTGAAGGATGATTCTAAGTAGGAGCTGTTGTATCATCAGGATTTGATATGTCAGGAGAAGGTGAAAGACCAGCATCAGTACTTTGAACTGATGGTTCTTGTGGAGTCTGAGACATGTGAGTTGCTTCAGCAATGCTTGGTGAAGGTTCTTTTGTGCTCTTCTCAAAAATAAGATCATTTATGATTGCATCCACCTTTGACAGGATCTCCTGATGAGTTTTCTTTTCCTGGAGTAGTTGAACAGAGTCAACAAGAAGATCACTCTGAGCAATGTTAACAATGATTTGTGCAGCCTCAGTGTCTGCATCTTCCCTTTGAGAAAAATGGTTCTTGTATGACTGGATGTGTTACAGTTATTAAATCCCTTTAAGACTTAGGTTCTTGTGTACTAACATCCTTGTCAAGAGGCTGATCCTTCTTCTTCTTTCTGATGTATCCAACTACTTCTTCACTTTTTCTTTTCAACTGGACCTTTGCAGTTTTCTTGTTTTTAGCAGTTTCTTCAATTACTGGAAGCTTGTCAAGCAGAACACTAGCATCAATAGTTGGCTCCTTGGTTCCAGTAGTGTCAATCAAGTCATCAGGATATTGATCAATGGACTTCTTGATTTTTGACAGAGACCCTATTGGCAGCTGATCATCTGATTCAAAATCTTCTTGTATGATCAGTCTCTTATTCCTGATTGGAAAGCAGCCTTCTTTCTTCTGACTCTCACTCAGCTAGGCTTGTTTAGCTTTCTGTCCAGATGTGACAGTTTTCTTAAACAGCCTTTTCTTTGTTACAACTGATGTCTTTTGAGAGACAGCAGAGGAGGCTAATTTAGAAGCTTGTTGTGTTTGTTATTTGGAAGAAGAAATACTTGGGTTAGAAGCAAGATGGGTGATTTCTTGATTCTCAGCATCAGGAACTGTGATAGAGGTGCTAGCATCAGGATTTGCAGGCACATGTGTAGGAGTAGGTCTATTTCTTAATAGAAATTGCCTGACCTCTCTAGAAAGAAAGGGTAGTCCTGAAAATTTATTCTTTTCATCCCTTTTAATATGATCAGTGATTACTTTTTCAGAAATTTCAAAAACAGGGAGTAATTCATCATCATCAAATATAGCATTAGGGCATAGAAAATTGAAAATCAGTTGCATAAACATAGTATACCTTATTACTCCTGAAGCATCTGCTCTCCTAGAAATTATGAACTGTGATATAGTATTACCATAATCAAAATTACCAAAGTTAAGAAGAGAGTACCCAATTCTCAGGGAAGTGGATGGAAGAGCATCAAAGTTTGTTGTCTTATTCAAGAAACACCTACTGATGTAGTCAAAGAAAAGTTCCACTCTCTTTTCAGTTTAGTTCTGACCAGTTTTCCAATGATTGTGATTTCTCCTTGATAGCCTAAAGTCCTTAGCATATCAAACAACTGCTCATTGGTATGAGTATCAGGAGCACCATCAAGAGCAGGAAATCTCAAGGCTTGAAGCAGAATGTCAGCATCAACTTCATATCTTTGGTCCTTATACTCAAAGGAAAAGCCAGTATCTGTTGGATTTACCACTGTTGTGTTCCAGACCTGTATGACAGCCCTGTATGACACCTTAACAGGATTTGTGAGAGCATACCCAATTGGATATAGAAGAAGAAAATCATGAAAAGATGATGGTAGCTGCTGATGTATAAGCAGAGCTAAGTAATTGTTAGTGCCAAATGTATTTCCATGAATGATTGTGGTTTGACTGAAGAGTGGTGAAACTTCAGACGTTGTCATGATGTGAATAGCTTGTGAGAGAGAGTAAGTGTGAGATGTACACAGTGAAACTATGTGTATGATGAATTGTGTCACAGAATTTCTTCTGGTTTTATAGCTTCACTATTCAGAAATAGATATAACACACTCGTATGAAGAAGGTAACTTAGCGAATTTGACTTCGAATAGGAAACAATTACTGAGTAATTTAGTTTGACAGTGGAGTAAATTACGGACGTAAATATAAAATACATACAGTTATATCAAGATACAGCCGTATAAATTTATTAATCTGATAATCCACTATTAATCATTAACTAAGTGAGACACTTAATTGCAATAGTAAAACTTACTCAGAGATAGATTAACACTAATAATCTGAATTAGAAATACTGATGGCATGCCAAATCCTGACGGTACATCAGATCCTGATGTCACCCGAACAGCCAGATCTTGAGCTTCTTCTGATCATTGAGAATTCAATATGTAACACGGGTCGACTCTGTCATGAATTCAGAGCATGAGCAATTGCCAAAGTCAGATATCTTAGAGAGATCCTTCATAGGGGAATCAGTTATTGAAGATGAAGAAGGAGCAGAGCAACTACAGGTTTTGAATGCACCTCCGTGGAAGAGGAAGTTGGATATGCCATTCGATTCTCTTGGGTTAGCAGAGCTGAAAATTTCTCAGAAGCATCTTGAGCCATCTATTGAAGAAGCTCCCATACTTGAGCTCAACCCATTGTCAGATCACTTGAGTTATGCATTCTTAGGTGCACCCCTTGACAAGGGGTTGAAATATATCTATGATAATCTAAAAGGTGACCAGCCGATTCCTCTTGTGCTTACAAATAATCCCTCTCGTGCACCACAGACAATTGCTAGGTTTGGTCTTGGTGATGCGCAGTATAGAAGGTTGATTCGACATATTGAGGCCATGCATGACATCCACAGATGTTTTGCTGAAGATTTGACATGCACTCTTGGTACTGTTTTTTGAGACACTGGTGACGAGGTTGATTGGCCACCTGATCCTTCACACGAAGAGGGTGATCCTCCCACTAACTAGGTATGCCTTGAATCCTTATTATTACCTTCAATGAGGACATTGAAAAATTTAAGTTTGGGGGTGATAATGTAAGGATTAGTTTGTGTGTGTCCATATAGATTCATATAGATTCATATTGCATATATAATTATTAAGTCATTTGAATTTTTGCATGATTATTCATATAGGTCATATTTGTTTGCATTTTATATATGTTTTTATGTGAGTTCATGTAGTTGCATTTGTATGCATATACCATGATCCCGTAGGATGAACTGTTTTTGATTGATAAGTTGATGTTGATTTGAGTGTAGTGATGATGAATAAAGGGATATTTAAGTCTTAATGAATTGATTTGCATGCCCAGGAAAAAAATTATAATTCTTATAGGTTGCTTTTGATCTAGATCATGATCGTACTTGTTTATTTGTTGAGATTTAATCACTTGGTTATATTTAGAATTTTTGTTATTCTCGTAATGACATAGGAGCACTGATTTTTAAACTGGAGAAAAGCAATATTTCATTGCTAGTTGTGAATAAGGCCAGGCGTCAAATGGCTAGTAGCCAGCTCATATTTTTATGAGTAGTCTAGGGTTGAATGAAATGGAGCGAAACACACTCATTCAGAAATTGTTGAAAAAAAGAGAGAAAAAAAGTATATGTTAGTATATGTATAATTAATCACGAGTGAGCTCTTTAATACTCGAGTTATTAAGTTCTAGGGGACTTTGTGCCTAGTGACCTAAGTCTTTGATAGTCTGGGATCCGCTAACCTAACGCTCGCTACGTGGGTATTATTGCATAAGTCTTTTTGGACCCCACTCATTGCACGGTCAAATAAGCATTTGTCATGTGTTCAATAATAGCGTGAATCATTATATAACTCTAGTAAAAATAAGGTTTTGAGAGTCATTATGCGTTTAACGTCTATTCTGTTTATAAACTTGTGATTGTTTTGATGAAAGATAAGTTATGGTTATTGATCTAGTATCGAGAGTATTTTTGTTAAGCATTCCACACATGCACGTTCTGGTTTGTGAGTTGATTTGTGAGATTTATTCGAACCCTATTTTGAGTTATTGCATTCTTAGAGGCGTTGGATTATTCAATTGGTTATGGCTATTCTGAGGGGATCGATTACATTATCATTTAGTTGCATTCACGTAGTTGCATTCATGCATTAGGTTTATTTTATAGATTTGAGTTTGTTTATGCTTGAGGACAAGCATCGATTCAAGTTTGGGGGTGTGATAAGTGGATTTTATATCTACTTGGAACTCTTCATTACAAGCTTAAGTTGGTGTTTAGGACTCAAGTTGTTGGTATTTTGATGTATTTTTGTGTTTTTTCATCTCAGGCACTAGTTGGAGGAAGAATGGAGCTTTTATTGAATATATACCGGAAAGAGCCAAGAATCTGAAGCCAAGGCCATTCCCAAATTGTAGATAATCTTAAGAGCTTCGCGTGGACTATTGGATCGTCGAAATCGGACGAACGGAACTCAATCTGCAGTCAAAATAAGAAAAGGAGCCAAAATCCAGTAGCACGTCGCGCCCACGCTGGAATGCGGGGCGGCCGCGCCAGACTTCCACAAACAGCGCGCGCCCGCGCTGGTATGCAGGGCGGCCGCGCTGGTCCGTTCAGCCAGAATCCTGATTCGAGTCCGTTTTGGAGATTTTGAAGCCCAGTTCGATCCTGAAGCTTATATATATCAATAAAAAGACGTTTTTAAAAACAAGGAGCGAGGGGAGAGCATTGAGAAGATCTGGAGAGCACAAGACGTCTACGGAGAAGAATACTTTCGTATTCTTCAATATAGTTGATACTTTGGATGCTTATTTTCGATTTGTCTTTAAACCCTAGTACTCTTATATTGTTTATTATCATGTTTTCATTGAAACCCATGGTGACGATGAGTTTGATTATGAACTAATCGTTATCATGGGGTTCTAATGGATTTACTTATGGATTTCTATAGTTAATTTATTTTAATATCTTGGTGTGTGGTGATTGATTTATATCCTATTATTGGTTGTGCTTATTCGTGTTATGTGCGTAGCTAACATATAAGATAGCGTGTTAATCTCTATTGAAGCGACAATGAATATAGAGGTTTAAAACTTGCCATGCTAGCATAGGTTCATGTATTTATTATGCATGATTCGTAGGTAAGTTTAACCATCTTGCACTATGTAATCATGATAGATAATTTGTTCATTAAACCTTTATGTTGTCAAATTCTATAGACATATAGGGTCTCAACATATTTGGTGTGTATTCAGATTCTATCTCTTTTGTGGATGTCTGGTAGTAGGGTATTCATACAACGAAAGTTGGCGTTTACTAGTTTCATGTTATATGATTAGTTGTCATCACCATTGCATGCCAAGGTTGAGAACAATGACTTTGAATGGAGTATTTAATGAAGTTAGAATCCTATGTTTGTCTCATCTATAGTTAATTCAATCCCTTTTAATCTCTTAGTTAATCGCATGTTAGTTAATCTTAGTTATAAAATATCTCAACTTGTTATTGTCTTACCATTGAATGATAACCATACATTATTGCATAAGTATATAATCTGAACTTAACCTAAACCAGTCTCTGTAGGAACGAACTAGAAAGTATTCTATATTACTTTTGAACGCGTATACTTGCGTGTAATTTAGCACTTGTTTTCTTCCTAACAATAATAGAATCTTGGGAAGGCTTGGTTGTGCTTTAGGATCCTAAATCATGCCATAAAATCAAGAAACAAAGAAAAGTTACTATTCTACACTATTCATCATTACTTTCATGGAATTATTTCACCAATCAAACCTTAATGAAATGCTCTCGAAAATTTATCTTACCTTAGTTTAGTATGTAGGAAACTTAGAAATTAATTATAGAATTTTTCCATGGCTTGAAGTGGAGTTTTTTAATTTGTTTTCTTCCTCCTTGAAATTAGCTGAATGTGGCTTGGATGAGAGAGAAAAGAGTGTTTTCTTTGTTGCTTGCCTTGGTTGCTTCTTGGAAAAGTGATAAATCTTCTAGTATATATTCCTTGATGGTTCGTAGATACGGTCATTTTTTAAAGTTCATTTTTTTTGAAAACTAATAGTATTTACATATACTTATTTGGTACGTATAATCACATTATCGACTCGGAAACTAAATTTCCCATGCACAATATAGTGTGTACTAAAAAAATTTCCCCAATTGTCAGGGTTAATAATCATTAAACGTTTTACAAAGTCTCAAAATTTTGAGTTATTACATCATTGATCTTTTGACCAAAGAAGGTATTGGATAGAAGTTAACCCAGGAGTTTTTCTCTTATTTGTTTATGATCGGAGTTGATTTTCTTTTATGGAGGGTGATAATGATTAGAGTACTGACAAATCTGTGAATCTAAGCTACATTCTAGAGAGAAATGGAGAAGAAGAAGTAAATGATATAACAGAATGAAATTAGTTACAATGTGTCCCTGAGATTGATTTGTATACAAGACTTGATAAGACTTAATGACTAGGTAACTAACTAACTAACTAGGTCAACTTAATCTTGACCAATAGCATGAGTAACACCCCCTCTAAAATTGGATGTCTGAAATATATTGCAGAGATTCAACTTGGAGCTGAGTAAAGAAAGAGTTACAGAACCAACTGTTTTAGTGAACATGTCAGCTGGTTGAACTGAAGTGGACATGTGAGTTGAAGGAAGCAAGCCTTTCTCTAACTGTTGTCAAACTAAATCAAAGTCAATTTCTATGTGCTTGGTGCGCTCATGATATACTGTATTTGACGCTATATAGATAGCAGACCGAGACTCACAGAAGAAAGGTATAGGTAACTTAGGAAAGGCCATCAAATCTTTGAGAACTGCAATACGCCAAAGAACTTCATAACATGTATCTGCCATAACACGATATTCTGCTTCTGCAGAAGAACGAGAAATGGTATGTTGTTTCTTGTATTTCGAGGAAACTAAAGATTGACTAAGAATAATACAGTATCCTGTTAAAGAATGTTGTGTGAGAGGATCACCGCCCAATTTGAGTGTTAAAGATTTAAAATCAACTATGTGTTGATCAGGAGGTTTTAAAACTATTTCCTAAGTGTGGTTAGTTTCAAGAGCATCAATTTCAGCTTTCATGGCTTGAAACCAATGAAAGTGTAAAGCAGCTTGTTGAAATGTATAAGGTATTGGAATCTTGGAAGTAGCAGCAAGATATGTTTGATATGTAGGAGAAAGAGATGAATATGATAGATAATTTTGAATAGGATAAAGACTCTGTGAAGATACTATACCTGAAGCATCAGGGGAGATGGACAGAGATGGTAAAACTGCATGAGTAGATTGTAATCCTGTAAAATCCTTAAATCTGGCAAGTAATTGTTTAACTCTAGATGGCCTAGAATAAATGATAGAACTGCTAGTAGTAATATCAGGATTAGTATCAATAGATAATGATCTAGAATCAGGAACTACAGGAGAATGCTGATCATCAAGGGAAAAAGAAATAGGAGTATCATCGAAAGCAGAAGCAGTATTTGGAAACCATGAATGAGACAGTTGTTGAGAATCAAATGTGGAAACAAGAAAAGGGAATACAGTTTCAATAAACTGCACATCTCTAGAGTAAAAACATTTTCTAGACTCAAGATTCAGAATTTTGTAACCCTTTTTACCAAATGGATACCCCAAAAAAACACTTTTGACAGCTCTAGCTGAGAACTTATCAGAATTTAGTAGCTTAGTTGCATAGCACAAACACCCAAATGCTTTGAGTTGAAGATAATCAGGAGGGACATTGTATAAAAGTTCAAAAGGAGATTTGAAATTCAGACTCTTAACAGGAAGCAAGTTGATGAGATGTGTAGCAGTAAGAATAAAATCTCCCCAAAAAATATTTGGTAGATTTGATTGAAATTTTAAAGCTCTTGCAACATTTAACAGGTGTTAATGCTTTCTTTCAGCCTGTCCATTTAGCTGAGGTGTAGCAGGACAAGAAGTTTGATGTATAATGCCAAGAAATTTAAAGAGATTTTGAACTTCTGAATTAGTAAACTCAGTACCATTGTCTGATCTGACAATTTGAATTGATTTATGAAATTAATTTTTGACTAAAGAGGTAAAAGTCCGAATTAGATTGAATACTTATGTTTTATTACTAAACAGAATGACCCAGGTAGTTTTTGAATAATCATCAACTATTGTAAGAAAGTAACTAAAATTATTGTGAGTTGATTATCTGTATGGCCCCCAGACATCTAGATGAATCAATTCAAATGATGTACTGCTAACATGATTGCTAGTAGGAAAATGATTTCTGTGTTGTTTAGTATAATGACATACATCACAATCAACAAAGGTAAGAGATGAAGTCTGAACACCATGAATTTTATTCAAAATGACATTAGATAGATGACCCATTCTAGATGCCAAAGAGTAGCATTGTCAATAGTAATTGTATTACAACTGATATCAGAAATGTTTCTAATATATAAAAGATAACTGAGTACTAGAAGTATAAGCACCAGCATGAGAAATCTGAGTTACAAGAAGTTTGTAGAGTCCATCCTGCAGTTTACCAATCTCCCTCCCCCTCTTCAAGGCATGGTCCTGTAAAACACATTTGGTGGAGTAGAAAATAAGAGTGTCGGATGGTTTATGTAACAATTTTGTAACTGACATCAAGTTACAATTAAACTCCGGAACACACAAAACTTCACACAGGGTAATATCTAAGGTCAAACACACAGTGCCATATGAGTGATTGATACTGTTTTACCATTTGATAAATACAACCGAGTGTGCAACAGAGTTGCATTAGTCAAGAACTGCTGATGTCAAGTAATATGGTTAGTTGTTCCAGAATCTAAAATCCAAGTTTCATGAGAATTGTCATTAGATAAGACATAATGAACTGATATTGTTGAACATGAGAATGGGTAAATACCAGTCATTTGAGGTATGACAGAAGGCATATGCCAATTTCCAGTTTGTCTGATTGTCTCATGTATCATCTTTGAAAGCTGTTGGCATTGAGCATCAGAAAACATGTTGCAATCTTTTGAACCTACACAGTTAGGCTGAGATAGAGTGCATGAATTGGAAGCTGAAACTTGAACAACATATTTGACACGAGATAAACATTTAGGTTTAGGTTTGGGCTTTCCAAACAATTTGTGTCATTACATATATCCATGTAGACATAAACACTTATCTCTGGTATGACCAGAATTGTGACAATAGTCACAGTAAATTGTTGCATCAAGTATTTTATACTGAGAGGAGTTAGAGGGAGATACATTTTGCTGACCAGGAGAACGAAACTTAGATAAATTATTGTACTTAACATTCATAGCAAAGTTATCTGCTATAACAGGAGAATGAGAGATTTTAGCAAATTCTCGTTGAGATTCTTTTTGAACCAGAAGTGAGAATGCTTGACTTAGAGAAGGTATATGTTGCATCATCAGTAATTGACCTCTAACAGAAGTGTACAAATTATTAAGTCCCATGAGAAACTGACTGAGCTTCAACATATTCTCATATTTGTCTAACTTATGACAAGTACAAGTGCGAGTGACACAAATACATTTAGGTAACAAACTGAGATTATCAACTTCAGACATAAGAGTCCTAAATTTTGTAAAATAGGCAGTGATGCTCAAAGAACCTTACTAAAGAGAAGTAAGTTCTTTACGTAATTTAAACACACGAGGCATATTAGATTGAGAAAACCGAACTGCTAAGTCGTCCCAAATTTCCTTAGCAGTTGAAAAATATGCCACACTATTACGAATATCAACTGACATGGAATTTAATAACCATGACAACACCATATTATTGTATCTGGACCATATAGCATACTGAGAAGATTTAGTAGCAGGTGTAGGAAAAGTTTCATCAATTAGACCACGCTTCATTTTAGCAGATAAGACAATAGTGATGGAGTGACTCCATTGATAATAGTTCTGCTCAGTAAGTAATTGATTCAAAAGAGGAATACCTGAATTATCAGATGTTTGAAGATAATATGGATGATTTGCATCAATTACTGATGAAACAGTAGTAGAAGCAGATGATGTTGAAGCAGAATTGGTTCCAATTATAGCAGCAGCATAAGTCATCATGACTAAACAGATCAAGTAATCAACAATCTGTAAGTAATTGTAGATCGAGAAATCGAAAAATTGAGAGAGATAAGATCGAGAAATCGAGAGATCGAGAGAGATAGAATTGAGAGAGAGAGAGAGAGATAAAACAGAAGAAGATCTATGTATGTATGAGCAGAGAATGAGTATGCGGAAGTAATGAATTGAGCTCACATGGCTCTGATACCATGACAAATCTAAGAAGTAAATGATATAACAGAATGAAATTAGTTACAATGTGATACTGAGATTAATTTATATACAAGACTTGATAAGACTTAATGACTAAATAACTAACTAGCCTAGTCAACTTAATCTTGACCAATAGCATGAGTAACAAGTACGCTATATTTATTTAGAAAGAAATGATACTTGTAATTGATACCTGAACATGATACTTATATATGATTAGTGTTTCGATGTGTATTGTTGAATGACGGTTTCTGTTGCTTATTCATATGGCATGTTGTTTATTGATTTTCTTGTTTAGTTTTTATTACTTGAATATTATGTATGCATTCATTTGATGTTGCATATTTTGGGTGGGGGACTATAATTAGTGATGATTATAGTGATATAATAATTGTTTCATTGGTTAGTTAGCGAAATGATGTGATTACTGTGTTTTTGCAATAATTGGAGGATTTGAAACTCCTCAATTGTAATATATCTAGGTACTCGAATACATTAATTACTTATGAGTAAAAATAATTTTTTTTATAAAATTAACATATTTATTTATTTATTATGAGTATAAATAAAAAACATAAGTTAATATTATCTTAATATTCCTAATTTTTTTTTAAAAAAAAGGGCTCAATCTTAGGACGGAGGAGTAAAACCCGTCAGAAATAATGTAGTAATCACAATTTCATCGAAACACAATCTTCAGTCTTCACGAGAGGAGAGCGGGTGGACTTACCAGCTTTAAGCCCTGATAGATAAAAACAACCAGTTCATCTTTACCCAGAAGATTAGTAATCAACCACAATAATCACATGATATTGATTAGTTTAATCACTTTCGAGACAGATTTAATATTTCAAATTGTTTGATATGATATACCAAGCTCCTCACGCATCTATCATTCGAGCAGTGCTAATAAGGTGACATATATATATGATACAATTACTATTAATTTAATCGAATTCCTTAAATTTCTTGTTTTGCCGAATGCATGTCTGTAATTTACGCTGGAGTAGGTATAAATTCATAAATTGGGGTAAGATTAACATTTGTTTTATGCATTGATTTAGGATTTCTTGAATTTTGGCACAAATTAGCATTTGCCTTTTTCAATATATATTATTTGAACCCCTCTTCTAGCTTTTTTTTGTAATGGGGGTCTCGAAAGATAATGTGATTGGGCTTGGATTAGCTATATTTTCCAGTATCTTTATTGGCTCCAGTTACATTATTAAAAAGAAGGGTCTTATGAAAGCTGGTGCTTCTGGAATTAGAGCAGGTTCGATTTCCTTACTCGCAGTGAACAATGTACTATATTTTTGTCGATATACATTTTGGTGTTATTACTGTGCAGTCAAACACAGCAGCTGCGTATGAATGTGAATTATATAGTATATGTTATGTGCAAGATAGTAGCTTGAAATTATTTATATGATGAAAACTGATGATAAATTAGTATATGTCAACAATATACACACTCGGACACTCGCCCGGCATGTTGATATCTAAATATCAGCTTAACAAAAAAAAATCTCCATATCAAAATTTAACATTTTGACCCTAATATATTGCCATCTGGAGTATATTCACAGGGGTTGACATAAGAGTAGCCAGTTGGTATCAGATACCTTATGGGTCCAGCTACGCGAAGTACTTGTGATTTGTTGAACAGATGGGAATTTTAGTGAAATTTTGCATTCAAAACAGGGTCCTGTCCGTTACTTCTAAATGCACATTTTATTTTTCTTAAGATATCGTTAGCTGGACCATATATGTAAAACCTGTGTGATCTTCTATTACTGCCCTTAAAATTTAAACCGTCAATCTAATGTGTTATTTTTAGTGGAGTAAAAGAAGTATCGTGATATATCTGTTTCCGTAATCAAAGTAAATACAAAGTCGCTAATCCCTCCTTCACTGGATCCATTTCATTGTGCTCAATATAATTTTATTGTAGCAACATTTTTATCAGGCGCAGGAGGTTACTCTTACTTAAAAGAGCCAATGTGGTGGTTTGGAATGATGACAAGTAAGTACTTAGGTTCTTGTTCTTTTATGTCTGAATTGTTCTTCATGGTGAGCTAGAGGTGCCGTAAATAATATGATTTTGAATTGTCGATGTGATTTGTATACATTAATATATCTATATCAACTTATGTACATATCTCGGTGTGGAATTAATTGCCTTTCTTAATGTGATTTACATGTTGTTTGTTGCTTTTCTCTATCAAGTTTCCTGCTGTTTTCTCCGCTTATTTTTCTATTTCTATTCTGTTACCTAATAATTAAATTTTTTACTGAATTACTACCGCACCTTATAATAACACAATTTTGTTTGTATAATTTCATCTTGCTTGTTTAACTAAGCTAATTAGTTGAAACATCTCATCCTTGTGATGGGTGAGTGGCTAACCATGCTGTAGTTTTTTGTGTTTTTATTTCAAATTCCAAATGGAAGGTCCAAACTTTTGCTCTAGAGCTTGATGCAATTCAGATGTTGTGTCTTCATCTTCTGATAATATACTGTCATGGAGATAAGGCTTATTTTTTTTATAACTTTATGTGGAACTACGCGGTATCACCAAAATGGGCTCTCTCCACCTCAAAATCCAATTGTCATAGGCTCTGCATACAATGCACTGTTTTGAGATAGCATACAGTGGCCTTATTTGAAATGCATCAATCTTGATATTCTTATCTTGTGTTAGCTTTTTCTGCATTATCTCCTTTTACATTTAAAACCACTGGTAACAATTAATTATAATCCATGATGGAAGCACTGAACATAACACATTGTAGCAATCAGGTAGAAGTTACCAAGTTTGTAGTTGTCATTTATGCGTTACAAAGATTTAGCACTGCCTTTCAATTACATTTGCTCCCGTAAAATCGTAACTAGTAAAAGAACAAAGATAATGTGCGTGATAACAATTTAGTAGCTTGCAAAATTTCATGGTCCAGCTTGGATTTTTTCTCTTTAAGTTTGTTTAGTTAATATCTTAGGGAGTCCGAATCTTTGTATGAACATTTATTTAAATGATTACATCTTTTGCAAGGTTGTTTAATTGCATACTGCATTGCTTTAAGGTTGTCTATTCGAATTTTTCTGTTGCTGTCCAAACTTTAGCCCTAAATTTTGTCTGCACTAATTCAACGTTTGTACTAAGTAGTGCTTGGCGGGGAAGTAGCTAATTTCGTTGCATATACATATGCACCAGCTGTGCTTGTGACTCCTTTGGGTGCTTTAAGTATTATTGTCAGGTAATTAACTAGATGTGACTATCATGGAATGGATTTTAAAGGAACAACCCAATCAGTACTAACAAATTGTATTTTTATTTACTTTGTAGTGAAATTTTAGCACATTATATTTTGAAGGAAAGACTACACATCATTGGTGTTGTTGGTATTATTTTATGCATAGATGGCTCTGTTGGTATTGTTATACATGCCCCAAAGGAGAGGGATATAAACAGTGTCAAGGAATTGTGGCATCTAGCATTGCAGCCAGGTAATTATCAATTGTCAATTTATAGCCTACGACTAATTCTATAAATTGTTGCTATGTTTTATGTGAATAAATATGTATACTCATTAATCATTATTCAATCATCTGCATATTGTATATGTTAAACTAAAACAAGATAATGCTTCTTCATGTTCAGGATTTATTATTTACTTTTGCGTTGTAGTAGCTGCCATCCTCATTCTAGTTTTTGTGGTATCTCCAAGTTATGGGCAAAAACATCTACTCATCTACATTGCAGTCTGCTCACTGGCAGGCTCCCTGACGGTCTGGACCTATTTCATTTTAAAGTGTAAATATGTATACCATAAAAGGCCTCTTCTGGTTCTTATCTGCCCCCCTTGCCATTGCCTTCGTTGTTTGCAGGTTGTGTGTGTAAAAGCAGTAGGGATTGCTTTGAAGCTGTCATTTGACGGGAAAAATCAATTCAAATACTACCAAACTTGGATCTTTCTTTTGCTATTGATTAATTTTGTTCTCTTGCAGCTGAACTATTTGAACAAGGCAAGTATTATTATCAATTTTGACGTAGTTTACTCCATTATCAGTTTATGAGATGAGTAAATGGTTTATACTAGCGCTCCTATTTATCTATTTTGAGCTACTTATACCCAATTACTTGTTTCCCTCTATGTAATGTCTGAAAATTATAAAAGGTTGCATCTTACAAACTCTAGGACATTAACAACAATTGAAAATTAAAATACTGATAATAAGAAGACTAGTTTATCACTATCTACTATTTTATATTATTTACCTAACCAAAATATATAAAGAAACCAACCACTTTCATTGCCCTACTACCATATAGCAAAACTTAATTTAAAATATACTTATCTTATACAATTAATATCTATAATAAATGAATTCCATACTCTTTCCAAAACATAAACCGGGTAAATATTATTATTTTAATTCTTTGTTAATATTTTGCTCCTTTGAAGAAAATTTGACTACGGGTTTTATAAAATTTAAGAATCAGCATACATAGGAAATGAGTTGTTGCGGAGAAGATATCAAATTCAACCGCACTGCACTCCAGAAGAACCATTAGCACGAGGAATCCTTGACTGCAAAGGTGACTCGACTAATAAAATTTTATAATTACTAACCTCCTCACACTCGGCTTTTCGGCGGGATAAGTGAGCATGTCCAACTACTCCTGTTACCATAACCTAAAATATTCAAAATAATCTACATATCTAATATGATTGAACTGTATAATGAATTTCAATTTATTTTATTCCCATATAATATTATAATATACAAATTAATAATCAGTTTCTTGCTCGGCATCACCGCACAATGTAGGTTTTAAACTTTTTTCCCGCCCCTGACCTTTATCCTACAGCTCTGCCACGTGGATATGTTGTTGCCTCTTTTTTTTACCTAGTATTTATAGTTCTTCTAAGCATAAAATTAAAAAGAGATTACTGTTATCATTTTTAAGCTTGATATTCAAATTTCAGCATAAGTACTGGTGGACCATCAATAGAATCGGGTGAAATAGGTAGGCTATGCAACAATTTGATTATAATTTACTTTTTAAATTGTAAACTGTTAGTTTTTTATGTATGTTGAACTTTATGGAAAACTTAATCCTCACGTAAGAAACCGAAACGTACATGGTCGACTATCATTCTCTGTTCAAAGAAAATTGTTGTGCTAGATGTCTTATCGGTGGACATTGCTCTCCACTTTCAGATAACAGTAATATTATACTAAATTAGTACCAACCATCAAATCGAGTGACTCATTTCTGTTGCTGGCATTTCTTGATCTAAAAATAACAGCCATTAGGAATTTTGTTAATAGTTATAGTACTGGTTGAAACTTAATATTAGATCATCCTAGACCCGTCTAAGTGTAATTATGACAGACAACCCGACAATGCTGACGAGCATACATGTCAGCTCAACCGTATTCATTCCTAAGTAGCCTACTATAAAATTCAAGATCTTTTATTTTTATAATTGCATAACGTGTACTATTTATTTTCTGTAGTCTGAGGTACTTTATCAAATATATCATCTACTGGGGGTTTTATGTCCTCATGTTATTTTACTGTTATTTTTTAATCAGTATTTCAGTTTTGGAGAACTAATTAAGTTTGAATTTGCATTTGCACTTTGCAGGCACTGGACACCTTCCATACCAACGTGGTTTCACCGGTCTATTATGTTGCCTTTACATTCATGACCATCCTGGCAAGCATGATAGTGTTGAAGGTGATTGCAAATATTCCAACATTCTATTGTAACTTTAATGTTGCAATTTACGATAGTCTCAGTTATTATAAGCACATATATTGAAATGTCTTCTCAGGTTTTGGTTTAAAATGTCTGTTGTCATGGGCCAAATTTGCGCTATTACTGACAATTTAGCTAGGGACCATATCAAAACATGGCATTTATTTTCACAACCATGAGCCACATTAAGAGATTCATTTCAGAATTTGTGTTTTTGAGGTTGGAGAATATAACGTAGGGACAAAATCCCATTTTAGAATGTTATTGTCAACAAAGTTTTGTCTATTAAATGAGTAACTGCGCAGTTTGACTGGCAATTTCCCTAGCACGCCATAACCCACCTTCATGGTCAACATATTTGTTTTAGAACTCAATTTTAGTTTAATGATCACACTAGATACGATTTATATATTCTAATTTTATTGTAGAATATCTTAATGTTTTGAATATCATTTCTGACTTTTCCGGTTGTTTATTTAGGATTGGAATCATGCAAGTTCAGCGCAAATCACTAGTGCAGTAACTGGGTTCGTCACTATTATTTGCGGGACTTTCCTTCTTCACAGAATTAAAAATATGACACAAACTCCCATCCTAGGGACTCCTATCAGAACGTCAGATGCGAATGCTGGTAGTATCAGAGGTTTTAGAGCACTAGAACTGAATACTGGTAGTGCCAGTGGTTTCAGAACACTAGAAATAAACTCTAGTAATGGCAGTGATTTTAGAACACCAGATGTAAAAATCGATTTTGTCAGAAATGTCGGAACACCAGAAGCAAATACTGATATTATCAGGGGTGCTCTCAGAACACCCTAAGGATATACTGTTATGCTAGACTTTGTACCACCAGAAAAACCAACATTTAACCTTTCAAGAAGTGCTGCTTATTTGGAATGGCAGTTGCTAAGAAAATTGTTTGAGGAATCCAAAAGATATTCAATCTCCATGGCAAAAAGATTATTTGTTACTCAGCTGACAATGCTACTCGCGACTGCATGGTGTAAAGGATAAGTGGGAGGAATTATTTCATATATGTGTTTAAGAATGTGTTAGGTAGAGGCAAATGTAAATCACATAATTAGCAATTAGTTAAATTTCCTTTATTGTGTTCAATAGAGTAGTTTCAGCAGGATTGATGATTGACTGTCACAAGAAAGTTTTTTTTCATGTACGATTAACTTGGGCATTGAAAATTGAGTTTCAACAAAACAATTTTTCTTGATTGCCGGAAGATGAAGAACATAATTTTTTTTCTTAATTATGCATTTTTTTAAATTTATATCTCATGTTATATTTGTTATTATTGGCATGAATAATTTAAGTCGAGAGATTTAGAACTATTTTTCGTGTACTTTGAATATTTTGTGTGTTTTTAATGATAAAAAATATGCCACTAAAATTTTTCTTCACCTATAAATTATCAAAAACTTCAGAAAATTAAACATCAACAGAGATTTTGTTTAGCTGGTAAACGGCTAAATAATAATTTCAAATAAAGTTGTTAACTTCCAAATTATTTTTTCCAAAAAAAATGAGGTGACTCTTTTTATTGGTTATTTTCTCTTAAATATGAACCCTTATGTTAATATGAATCACGCCAATTAAAACATGACATGTTTTTTAAAAATTATTTTGGGAGTTTTCTTCAAAAAAAAAAATACTTTGGGAGCTATTTTCATATTCTAGCATTACTCATAAAATTCTGAACTCAAGTAAGATCGAGTAAGCATATTTTTGTGTGATTTGTCCAAGTTTCTCGCTAAAAATTAATAAAAAATCATGGCTTTTAATCATCTTCAAACTTTTAAGTAAGATATTGTGAACTCTATTGCTACACCTGAGACACACAAGACAAGTCTACAGATACTGCAATTCTGCAGATGAGTCTGCAGACTTTTAAAAGTCTGCAGATTTTTAAGTTTCATATTTACTTTGCATCAGTTTGACAAACTTTTTGTGAAGTTTCTCATCTATAGAGCCAAATATAATACCATCTATATAAATTTGAACAAGTATACTAGAGCCATTAACATTTGTAAAGAATAAAGTTTTATGAACAGTACCTCTTGTGAAATGATTTTCTAAGAGAAACTTTGACAAAGTGTCATACCAGACCCTATGTGCTTACTTCAGTCCATAAAGTGCTTTCAGAAGATAGTAGATATATTCTGGAAAGTTGGGGTCTTCAAAATCAGGAGGATGACTGACATAAACCTCAACCTCCAAATCTCCATTCAGACTTGCACTTTTAATATCCATTTGATAGACCTTGAAACTGGCATGAGCTGCATATGCTAGAAAGATTCTAATGACTTCAAGTCTTGCAACAGGACCAAAAGTCTCATCAAAATCTATTCCTTCTTGTTGACAGTAGCCTTTAACAACCAATCTAGCTTTATTCCTCACTCCTATGTCATTTTCATCCATCTTGTTTCTGAATACCCACTTGGTGTCAATATGATTCTTTCCTTTATGCTTGAGTACTAGCTTCCAAACTTTATTTCTTTCAAATTGGTTTAGCTCCTCCTGCATAGCTAAAACCCAATTAGGATCCAACAGAGCTTATTCTACCTTTTTAGGCTCTTCCTGAGACAGGAAGCTGCTGTATAGACATTTTTCTTGAGTTAATTTCCTTGTTTGTACTCTTGAAGATGCATCACCAATTATCAATTCAAATGGGTGATCTCTAGTCCAATTTTTCTGTTGTGGTAGATTAGCTCTAGATGAAGAGGCCTCATAGTTGTCTTGATGTGTGACTGAGTTTTGATTAGAAGAAACTCCCCCTGAGTTTGTGGATCTTTAAGTTGAAGTTGGGATTTTTTCTGATTGTGATCTATATTGGCTTTCAACTTCTATTGAAGGTTCAATGAATGTTGATCTTTGCCTCTCGATGGATGATTTAGATTGTCTTTCAACGGATGATGCACTTGGTCTTTCGGCGGGTATTAAATTATATGCTTCGTTTGTTGTAGATTTTTCTGCATTATCCTTAGATATTATTTCTTGATCACTTTCATCATCACTATCATCATAGATGTATCAATATTATCAAATTTAAGGCTTTCATGGAAATCTCCATCTTGCAGACCTTCAATCTTTTTATCATCAAACACAACATGTACATATTCCATTACAATGTTGGTTCTGAGATTATAGACTCTGTATGCTTTTCCATATGCATACCCAACAAAATTGCCTTCATCTAATGCTTCTTATTATATTACCCTACAAGTCTTATAATGATTTTTTGTATTCTTTTTCCGTTATATCTTTCTTGTACGCTTTGAAGCTGAATAACTTATATTTGAGTTCTTGACCAACATGAATAACCCTTCTACATTTGTTGAACTTCATGTAAAGCTCTTTTTCCTCCCAAACTGATTATTTATTATGCTAACTGATTATTGTTCATGTAATTGACTAGAATTGATTACTGAATCCAGTCAAATAAAAAGTCTAAATAATGATTTACTAACAAAATTGAACTATATATATTTTCTTAACCTACTATAGGGATCAGCTATAATTTACCAGAATCTTGTACATCAAAGATGGATACTGCATTCGTAATGTTATAAAATCTTGTAAACTATTATGATTACAGAGTAAATTATAAATATGCCAACGCTGGAGTAACGTCTATAATTTTAAAACGATCGGGGACTAATGAGAGTCTCTCGTGTTCTTCCAAACTCCTCATCTTCCCCGGCATTTTTCAAAACCCTCGTTACCAAAACTCTTTCTCTTTTTAATCCGCTCACTCTATTGCTAGATCAACTTTCATTGATTCTTCCAATTCTCTGATGTGCGTCTTTCCTCTCCCCTTAACCCACTTCTGGATTCGACGGTTTCGGCTCAGGAGGATGCCTATACCAAGGCTAATTTCACACATATTCCTACATCCAAATAAAGTCTTGCCACTTTCAGTTCACTAGAACACACAAGTCTTCTCCCATGATGATGATCTCCAGGACAAAAAAGTCTGTGTAAAGGGTGGGAAAAAGAAGAAAATGAAGTCCAATGCACATTTTTTATATAAATTGGGCTAGAATTCTCTAGTTTTACTGTATGCTTATTTAATCAAATTAAATAAGTTTAGCTGATGTAAAAGACGGGCTGTAACATCATTTTGGAACAAACCGATGTTAAACATATTTTCAACATCGGTCCTTAATGACAGCGATGTCTATGAGGTGATATCTATTGATTTTTTTCTTGTAGTGTTGTGTCGGGTTTAGCCCATGAATTGTGTGAATTTGCCCCTAACTGTGAACTTACTCTATGGTTTCATAAAGTTGAAGCATGCCAAATGTGGACTTACTCTATGGTTCCATAAAGTTGAAGCATGCCATTTGGCATGTTTCTTTTATTTAGAAAAATTTTCAAACTTGGCAAAAAAGAGAAAAAAAATTTAGGATTTACAACGCAAAATTAAGTATTGGATGGTACTAATTAAAAGTTTTGCAGTCCCTCTACCCACTTAATGTTGTTCCAGATATCCAGATTCCTCTGTTTCTGCTAAATTTGGCATGAGATACTGTCGGGTTAGTCATTCCAGTGTTCCACTGATATTCTTACCAACTTTCTTAGAATATCTATTATTATCCTAGAAAAGGTTGTTATTTAACTCATCTCAAATCTTCTTCTGTGAGCGGAACACATCATCGGAAACCCACTGTACGAAAAAAATGGAAAAGTAAGTCATCCCAAATTCCAAAACACACAAGCCTTTTGTTCTACACCCTATATAAGAGATTGTTTATATATAATAACAGTGCAGTCATGACATAATTCAAAGGGAAAAGATTCTTCTTTCCCCAGACTTCAGGTTGAAATCTTGCGAGAAGTAAACCATGGGAAACCTTTATAGAAGAGGGTTATTCATAAACTCCAACCACACTCATTCTCAGTCTGAGTTTCGAAGTATATGGATAGAAGATCCCAAATGCGTACTCTGATAATTCGGTATTTAATAAAAATCTTACAATATAAATCAGGGTCGGACGCCCGGTCCTGATGATTAGGAGGTCCCAAGGGAATTACAGTATTAAAGTTGATACATACTATTTATTTTTTGGTACTCTTCGTATCTTTAATTATACTTTGTGCTCCTTGATAAAATAGTGCCTCTAATTTTCCTGTTTTTTGTGGGTCTATACATTTTTAATTTCTTTGGTGTCTTTCATTTTTTAGATGTCCACATTAATCAGCGTTAGCGGTTTAGTATCAGACCGGCTCTTGTGCTGCTATTAGTCATAGCAGCACAAGGAAATCAATTTGAAAATACTTGGAAGTTGGGACATATTTGATTTAAAATCTAAATTGAATATCATCAGATTTTAATAGACTATCTCAAATCCAAATTTAATACCCTTCTGTTTTCAAAATCAAGAAAAATCCTTTAAAGGCTTAGTCGAATACACCCCCTTTTATTGTCATTACGATGATAAACACCTGATTTCAGAAGCTGTTACGAATTGGATTAGTGACAAGAAGCTAATCCAATTAGTTGATTGAAACACAGCTCTACGAAGTAATGCGTTCTTGATGCCACTGAGCCAAATGCTAGTAACCCAACTTAAGGTTGCATTTGACCTCTCAGTCACCTCCTAATAACAAGCCTTGAACTGATTTTCCCTTTTTTTGGCTAAGCAAACTGATTTTCCTTTTAAATGAAGTTAAATAACCTCCTTTGTTGCGTCAATTGATTTTTGACTATATTAGAAGCTTCATTTCAACATTTTTGATTTTTTTAAATGTATATAAAAATAACAATGCATGTTGGTATTTTAAGCTTGACAATGTGTATGTACATTCTTGAATGAAACTAAATTCAAGTATCTCTACAAACATGGAAGTATATATAGTCATAATCAAGATATATCTCCAAAAATCGGAACTGTATAATTATCATAAATTGAAGATTTCAAAATATTCATCCAACAATAACGCTCTAGCCCCTACGCAACAATAATCATAACAAAAATTGTAAGCTACACGAGAATCAAGAATTATCCTTATATTGTTGATACGGAATATCCAAACATAAAATCCTTCTTCCACTTCTTTTGACTTTTCCTCCTACTGAGTATAGATATACCAATATCGACTCTATAATAATAATAACCTAATATTAAAAGTATTTTAATCTCGATAGGATTTCATAAATTCCAAAATCGAAAAGGTTTCTTAAAGTCAAAATTTGTAATTGACTTTTCTTATATTATCTTGTCCTATTCAAAGTAAAATTTGATAGACCATGTCTTCAAAGAAAGAGAATCTCATTATCTTCACGCATGCTGTTGAATCGCCCATATCCGATATGTAAAACAAAAAATACGGTCCAAGAATTCTTGGACAGGTAGTCAGGCAATCTACTAGTTACAATTTCACCTAAATTTGTTTCAATTCATTCCAATTTATTATTTTTTTGTAAAGTCTTTAAATCTAATTAATGAATATCCAATTAAAAGGAAAATATAACTACTGTGGGAATAAAACTCGACTGTGAAATATATAAAAATAAGTTATTGTAATAACCCCAAAAATTTTGGACTTTTTGTAACCCTTATGAATAGTGATTTTGTTGATTATGCTGAATAAGAAAACTTTTCATGCCACACTATGTAGCAGTTCTTTTATTGATATTCTGAGATCTTATTAGTACTCTATATGGTATATAAGTGTATGTAAAGATCGTCAGAATCCAAATTCGAACACTTTGATTTTTCCCGAAAATCCACCAGATACCGAAAGAATTGAGTATAAGGTAACATGATTAAAAGGATTTAAAATCAAGGATTATAAGAGAGGATCATAAAAGGAATATAATATATTGAGAAAGGTTAAGGGAACCCAAGTAATAAGATCCCGGATATGATCCCTCAAACGATTAACAAGAATAAACGATAAACGAGTCGTAAAATAATTAAATGACAAGCAATGCAAGAGAGATTAGTGCAAGGATTAGGGATGATAATCAAGCAATTAAGCAAGGATTAGCATAAGAAGATGCTTCCACCACCAAGTGATGACAAGTGGCAAATGATGAAGTCACCAAGATGATGTCATGCTTAGTCATACTCCACTCACTTTAATTAACCAACAAATCATCCAAATATCCCATTCACTTCATTTTCCACCACAAAAACCATTCAACAAAGAAAACACTCTCTCAAGGAGAAAAATTCCAAAAATCAAGATTCTAGCTTTGTTAAATTGCAAGGTAATTACCCAAGGTCCCTTATGATTAGATAAGCATATCCTAGGAGTTTAACCTTCTATTTCTTCATGAATCTCTTCCAATAAATCAAGGAAGAAGATGATGAATAGTGTTTTCAAGATTACTAACTTTATTTTCTTTGATTTCCTTTAAGATCCAAGCATTCTTAAGCTATCTCAAGGCTTCTTAAGGCTTCCTAGCTACTCTAATCACTCCAAGGAAGGTATAACCCCTCCAAACCCTAACTTTACTTTGAGTATTAGGTTTGGTTTTGTTTATTATAGTTCATGAGAGTATGATTCTTGTATATTTAGAGTGGGGTTGGATTTGTAATGAGTTTGAGTTATAAATCTTGGATTATTGGTTAATGAATTTAAGTGTAGCTTTTAGTTCATGTTTGGGGATAGTATAAATTGGAAAATCTTGAGATGTTGGAACTGATGTAGTGAAGTTTGGATGGAGTTTGGTTGTAATGTTGATTGTGGGTTGATTTGTGGATTGATTGGAGTAGTTTAAAATTTGGTCGTAAACATAGCCGTCGTAATGCCCGATTTACCTTAGATTGTTTTTGTTCTTAACTTCAGGACCCGTGAACTCACTGTTAGATTCTGACCATTTCCATGTTTAGATAGTTCATGTTATGATCTTCATTTTGATATGTGGTTCGCTTGAATCCGATGTACGGTTTAGGAGAAACGACGGTTTTAAGTAACGGCGTTTCGTGAACGAATCATTACCCCTCGCCTTACTTTGAAACCTTGGTTAAGGCCCTTAAATGACTAATTGGAGTATGAAACAATTATGTAAAGTGGATTAGGCAGTTGGTAGAGTACTCGCGAAAGAATCGCCTTAAAATTCTTAATGGTTAATTTATTAAAAATGGTGAAGCCGAGGGTACTCGAGTGACTTAAGTGAATCGTTAAGCGCAAAAGCGAACATTAGAGTCTAATTGGTTAAAGTATAAATTCTTAAGCGACTTTGGTTTAATTCCAACTTATATGTTATTTATAGGTTACCAGACTCGCCCCAGGCCTTTTACCACCCCTAGTCGCTCAGGCAAGTGATCTACCCGTTATACTGTTGTTGTAATGTATATATGTATATGCATTGTCTTGTGATAAGTGCATGATTGTTATTAGCAAATCTTGCGATATATTGGAGCATGCCAATATGGTATATATGCATGCCTGTTTCGTAATCTTGATATCTAATTGTTGATTCAAATGCTTATAAGTTGCATAATATCTATGCTAGAGATAAGTAATAGTTGCGTATACCCTTAGTATAGGGGACCCAAAGGTGAACATTTTCTAAACCGGGAGTCGATGTTCCCGAGTATAATATATATATATATATATATTTATATATATAGATATATAGATATAGTTTTCAGAACTATTAATCGAATAAGGTTTATTCGATAACTTTATTTTATTTAATGAATATTATTTTGAATATTTATTCGAGAACTTATGACTCCGCTTATTTTATTTAATGAATATTATTTTGAATATTCATTCGAGGACTTATGACTCCGCTTATTTTATTTAATAAATATTATTTTGAATATTCATTCGAGGGCTTATGACTCCGCTTCTTTTATTAAATAATATTCTTTATTTTATTAAAGAATAATGTTTCGATAATCAAACTTATTTTCGATTATTCAAATAAAGATTGTACTTTCGTATAAGTATATCTTTGGTTATTTATTATTCATTTCAAGTATGAGTTGTAAAACTTCTACTTCAATTATTTTTATAAAGATTATCCTTTATGGGAATCTTATTTATATAATAATATTCAGATAATTTCTAATATATCGAGACTGATTTATTTTATTAAATCAGTATTACTCCAAACATTCTTAAAAATGTTTTCGAGTCTTCAAAATGATTTTTTAAAAATTAGAGCGGATCCTAAAACTCATTTTTAGATTTAAGATCTTCCTTTCGAAGGGGATTTAAATACTCGCTCAAAACCTGAGGGATCCGGCTCTGTGGTGTATTTTATATTCCCAACGAGGTTGCTGTTTTGAGAAAACATTTTGATTACTTGCCCAACGTTCGCAAAGTAAGTCCATCTATTTGAGTCGACATAAGCAACATGGGCTCAGTGGGCGTCCATGAAAGTGTAAGTGGCTCATTGGGAGTCCATCAATGCGTAAGTGGCTGAGTGGCAGTCCAACATAGGTCCTAATGCGGTCAGGGTGATGACCAGTGGGGAATTCGTCCATCTACTAGTAGAAAAGGTTAATTATTGGTATCTTTTCCTGATCATCAAGATATCGGGTTTATGTCAAAATTCTTTTCTTTCCAAATTCATTGAATATTGTAACTCTGTTCATACTTTACATGACAGAGGTTATCAAGAAATGTATGAGAGATATATATGGATATATATCGGGACTTAATGAAGTATCTCGTAACTTCATTTCGTTCAATAATATTTCAAAGGTCGAATCTATTCAAGTCTTATGTTGTAGTCCCACCTATGTGATGAACTTCGAAAACTTATTATACTTTGAACAGTGGTAGTTCAAGTAGTTTTATAAAATGATATAAGAAGTATAGTGAAGTAATTGGTAACTTCATCTTCCTTTAAGCTTATATCCAGTAAGTAATTACCTTACACTTGATAAAGGTTTCTAGTAAGTTATCCATTTAGATACTTGCATTATTGTTTACACTATATATTATCTTGCGAGCTGTAATGCTCACTCTTGCTTCATTTTTTCATCACACAACAATTGTTAGGAAAGATGGCCAGACTCAAGTAGACCCAGCGCAAGCGCATGGGAAGCGTCCCGCGTCTTCCCGTTGATATCGTAGCTGCTATAGCTGCAGAGGTAGATCTATTTGTAGATCTGGCATTCTACTTTGGGGAATCAATTATGTATAATTATAACTTGTGGCAGATAATGGCAATTAATTGTAAACTTATCAAGTAATCATTTTGGGTTGTAATAACTTTTAAATTATGGATTCAAGGACTTGTACTTATTTCAATTTCATCTCTGAGACTATAACGTGTTGTGGTGTGTGTTAGTGTGGGGTCACAGCATGAGGTTATTTATTATTAATTAAGTTAAGTGTTATTGTGGAAAGAAAGACCGTGACGACCCGGATCCCCGACCCCAGATCTGGGGGTGTTACAGAAATGGTATCAGAGTTATGCGTTATAAACCTCAAAGATGATGCGACGATATAATAATAAACTCACAAAGATAATAATAACTCTTGCCAAGTTCATGGTCCGACTACTTAAAGTAGCACTGACAGTTAAAACCCTTACGAGAATTCTTATAGGTATCATGATAGTAACTTAGCTCGTTTAATGTGTAGGCGCATGAGATCGAGGACCCAGAGATGTTCGAGCGTGAGCATGATGAGGCACTGCTAGATGCTTAGGATCAGGAGGAGCCTGAGATGGAGGAGGAGGACCCCTCAGAGGAGTCAGAGGCAGAGGTTATTGCGATTTCAGATGAGGAGGACCCGGATGAGGTCCCAGTGGCTGAGGAGCATGTCGGAGCTATAGTGGAGTATACTGGTACCCCTTTACCCTCACTCCCTGTGGTCAGAGCTCCTACGCCTCCACCACTATCTTGGAGCCCCTATGATGTCAGTTATGAGACCCATACTCCCGAGCCTAGGCAGATCGAGGAGGCACCCCCAGCGGCTCCGGATTCACCACCTCTAGACCCTGCCCATAGGCAGTCTTTGTTAGCTCACGGCTATGTTCAGGATGTTCTGAGGACTCGAGTGGCTGTTGCTGAGGCCCGGCTGGATGAGGTCAGGAGAGAGTTAGATGTAGAGAGAGCTGGTAGGCGTGCATGAGCTCATGAGGTTAGAGCTACCATACCCCGATCCCTGAGGAGGGAGCTGACTGGGAAAGAGCTCACGGCCCGTGCGAGACTCTGATCACTTCAGGGAGACAGACATGGCAGGATATCCAGGAGGCAGACTGATTATATTTTCCGTCGTGCGATGGAGAGAGTGTGGGAGTTGACCCGCTCCAGTGATTGATTCAGGACCAGTGATGTGGTAGTCTAGTCGTCTAGTTAGTCGAGGCCATAGTAAGAGCCAATTTTCCGGGATAGTTGACTTGTATATAGTATCCCTTTCTCTGACTAGACAGATAGACTCATGTATTTCACTTTTGGGCAGATGACTGTAGCACTGTTGTACTTTTGACCAGATCGAACTACGTATTTCTCGCATTATGTATATATTTGTTTCCTTTCAGTTCAGTTCTTTAAGTGACGAGATCACTGTTTTTATCGTTATTATTACTGCACTTCTTATTAGAACTGTCATCATATTATAGAATTGCGAGATACGTTCTTCCCATTATAGAAACTATGCAAGGCACAATCTTGTGTATGACTGTGACCTAATGTTGAATTTTCCAAAATTTATCAGTATCATGCCGCCAAGAAGGATTGAAACTAGGGCGAACCCTGGATTTGAGGACTAGGGAAGCAATAACCAGGGTGGTAGGAACCAAGAACACAGTGAAGAGGAAGATGAGGATTATGTTGAACAAGACGACTCCTAGTATGAAGAGGAGGAGGAAACATTTTATGTTGAAGGATTTGAGATAGAGGCTGAAGAAGGAGAAACTGAGGTTGAGCAACAAGTACCAAACCCAGGCATGGATCCCATGGGGCAGTTCATGCAACTACTAAGGCAGAACTTGGAACGTCAACCCAACCCACCCCCTCAAGGAAATAACAATGTTGTGGCAAACTCTTTCAGTGCTTTCAAGTCCCTTAAGCCCCCTGAGTTCCACGGATCAGCCGACCCTGTTGAGGCAAGGGCATGGCTACAGGAAATGGAGAAATCCTTTGAGATTCTGAGTACCGATGAGGCACAGAAGACTGTATTTACTACCTACCTTCTGAAAGGAGAGGCCAACTACTGGTGGGAGGCCAAGAAAAATATGGAGACAAATGTTGTCATAACCTGGGAGAGGTTCAGTCAGTTATTTTTGGGGAAACATTTCCCGAGGTTTATGGAGAACCAGATGGAACTCAAGTTCTTGGAGCTAAAGCAGAACAACTTATCTGTAGCAGAGTACGAAGCAAAATTTACTGAGTTATCAAGGTTTGTGCCGGAATTCGTGAGCACCAAGGAAAAGAAAGCTAGGGGGTTTTAGCAGGGACTGAAACCGTGAATTCAGAATAGGGTGGCAATCCTTGAGCTTACAGATTATGCCACTCTGGTGTAAAAGACAAAAATTGCAGAAGCCAGAAGTGAACAGATGCAGAAGGAAAGAGAGAAGAAGGGAATAAAGAGGAAAAGTATGAGCATGGGTGGAGGTTCCGCAGGAGGGAGCTTCCCAACTAGATTTAATCGAGGAGCAGTGTCCCTACCAGGAAGGAGTACTGGGTTTAAGCGGCCTGTGAGTGTGAATGTGAGCCAGAGCGGCCAGAAGTCAAGAATGTCCTATTCCAACCAGTCTCGACCCCCATTTCCAGCCTGTAACACTTGTGGAAGGATGCATTCTGGGGAGTATAAAGGAAAGCCAGTAACCTACTTCAAGTGTGGTCGAGAGGGTCACTATTCAACTAAGTGCCCTTCGTCAACCCCTGCCGTCATTCCAACCACCACTTGTCATCAGTGTAGACGCCCAGGTCATTGGAAGAGGAAATGCCCAATGAATAAACCAACACCTTCAGGAGCAAGCAGGGCTGCTTCTACTAAGCCACCTACTGCAAGGACTTTCAACATGACAGTTCAAGATGCTATAAAAGACTCAAATGTGATAGCAGGTACCCTTTCTCTAAATTCAGTCAGTGCAAATGTTTTATTTGATTCGGGAGCAACTAAATCTTTTATATCGAGAGACTTGGCACATAAATTAATACTTAAGGCTGAACCCTTGATAGAACCCTTACAAGTAGAAATAGCCAACCATGAAGTTATTCCTGTTAACCAGATTCACCCCGTCTGTGAGTTAGGCATAGGGGAACAATCTTTTAGTGTTGATCTGATTCCTTTTAAGTTAGGGGAATTTGATGTAATTTTGGGAATGGACTGGCTATCTAGCAATGATGCTCACATAGACTGTAAGGGGAAGAAAGTTAAGTTGAATATCCTAGGGAAGAAAGAAGTCATATTCAGAGGGAAGTTGCAGACGCATAATTTTTTGACCATGGCCCAGGCCAATAAGATGCTACAAAAAAGAAATGAGGCTTACTTAGCCTATGTGGTGGATACGCAGAAGGAGGTGCCCAACTTGCAAGACATTCCGGTAGTCAACAAATTTGAAGATGTATTTCCATAAGACCTTCCGGGACTACCACCCGATAGAGTGATTGAATTTGCTATTGAGTTGGCCCTAGGGACGACGCCAGTTTCAAAGGCACCATATCGGTTAGCCCCATTAGAAATGAAGGAATTGTCTACCCAATTATAAGAGCTTTTGGATAAGGGTATGATAAGACCCAGTGTGTCTCTGTGGGGAGCACCAGTGTTATTTGTTAAGAAGAAAGATGGGAACACGAGACTGTGCATCGACTACCGAGAGTTGAACAAGCTAACCATAAAGAACAGGTACCCGTTACCCAGAATAGACGATCTGTTCGACCGGCTAAAGAATGCTGTTTACTTTTCCAAGATTGACTTGAGAACTGGATATCACCAACTAAAGATTAAACCCGAAGATATTCCCAAGACTGCGTTCCGTACCAGGTATGGGCACTATGAGTTCTTGGTAATGTCCTTTGGATTAACCAACGCCCCAACGGCTTTCATGGATTTAATGAACAGAGTATTCAAGAAGTACTTGGACAAGTGTGTGATAGTTTTTATCGATGATATTTTAATCTACCCAAGGACCGAGGCAGAACATGCAGAGCATTTAAGAATAGCTCTAGGAATACTCAGAGAAGAACAGTTGCTTGTCAAATTCTCAAAGTGTGAATTCTGGCGGAATGAGGTACAATTTTTAGGACATATAATCAATAAGGACGGAGTATTGGTCGACCCCTCCAAGATAGAGGCGGTCTCAAATTGGGAATGGCCAACCACACCCACAGAGGTAAGGAGTTTCATAGGATTGGCCGGCTACTATCGTAGATCTGTATAGGATATTGCGAAGATCGCAGCTCCTTTGACACGACTTACTCGTAAGATAGAGAAGTTTGAATGGACAAAAAAATGCGAGAACAGTTTTCAAGAATTGAAGAAAAGGTTGGTAACGGCCCCGGTGTTGGCATTGCTAGACGGAAAAGGAGATTTTGTGATATATAGTGACGCATCGCACAAAAGATTAGGGTGTGTGCTTATGCAGCACGGTAAGGTGATTACGTATGCGTCGAGACAACTGAAGGAATACGAGATTAGATATCCTACTCATGTCCTTGAGCTCGCGGAAATAGTTTTTGCCTTAAAAATTTGGAGGCACTACTTGTATGGAGAGAAGTGCGAGATTTTCACAGATCATAAGAGCCTCAAGTACATATTTACGCAGAAAGAGCTCAACATGCGCCAGAGGAGATGGTTATAACTAATCAAGGACTATGATTGTGAGATTCTCTATCATCCAGGGAAAGCCAATGTGGTGGCTGACGCCCTTAGCAGGAAGGAAAGACTCAAAATGATAATGACTTCGGAGGAATTGATATGGGATTTCGAGAAAATGGAAATAAAAGTAAAGGTAATCGGAGCCGGAACTGAAAAGCTGTTTGAGATCTCGATGCAACCAGAGTTATTGGAAAAGATTAGATTGTGCCAAGAGAAAATAATGAATGAAGGCAGAGAGTCAATAACTGGAGAAGAGATCCATACTGAGAGAGTTGATAAGGGGATAATGAGGTATTCCTACAAGATTTGGGTTCCGAATGTTCAAGAGCTTAAAGACGAGATTTTGGATGAAAGCCATTGTTCGAGGTATTCCATTCACCCGGGGAGCACCAAGATGTATAAGGATTTGAAGGAGTATTACTGGTGGCCCAACATGAAGAGGGACGTGACAGAATGGGTAAACAAATGTTTGACTTGCCAAAGAGTAAAGGCAGAGCACCAGAGACCCAGTGGACTTTTACGACCCCTGGAGATTCCCGAATGGAAATGGGAACAGATAGTTATGGATTTTGTTGTAGGCTTACCAAGGACGAAAGCCAATCATGATGCCATATGGGTAATTATAGACCGACTTACAAAGTCAGCTCACTTCATTCCTATCAATGAGAGATACACAGTCGATAGACTGGTGGACATTTACCTTAAGGAAATAGTGACGCGACATGGAGTCCCAGCGTCCATTGTCTCAGACCGAGACCCCAGGTTCAATTCCAGATTTTGGAGGAGCTTTCAAGAATGTGCGGGAACCAAATTAAACATGAGTACCGCTTACCATCCCCAAACGGACGGGCAAAGTGAAAGAACCATCCAGACACTAGAGGATATGTTGAGAGTCTGTGCAATAGACTTTAAAGGGAGTTGGAATGATCATTTGCCGTTGATTGAGTTTTTTTATAACAATAGCTTTCATGCCAGCATCGGAATGCCGCCTTACGAGGCCCTGTACGGAAGAAGGTGTCGATCTCCCTTATACTGGGATGAAGTGGGGGAGCGAAAGATGCTCGGACCCGAAGTGATCCAAAGAACCAAAGACATAGTGGATCTTATCAGAGGACGGCTTGAAGCAGCCCAAGACCGACAAAAGAAGTAGGCAGACTTAGCCCGAAAGGATAAAGAATATGAAGTAGGGGACTTAGTACTGCTAAGGGTATCCCTCTGGAAGGGATTGATGAGGTTCGGAAAGAAAGGGAAACTAAGCCTAAGATACATTGGACCTTTCGAGATACTAAGACGGATTGGGAAGTTAGCTTACGAGCTAGCCTTACCCCCGAACCTACAACAAGTTCATAATGTGTTCCATGTGTCAATGCTAAGGAAGTATCATCGGGATGCCAGGCACGTAGTGGAATACGAGCAGGTGGACATGCAACCAGACCTGACTTACGTGGAGAAACCTGTGAAGATTATGGATAAGAAGGAGCAGGTGCTTCAGAACAAAGTGATCAAGCTAGTCAGAGTGCTATGGCAGAATCATAATGTGGAGGAATCAACTTGGGAACTAGAGAGCGCAATGCTATAAAAGTACCCCTATTTGTTTTCTATCTGATTCCGGGACGGAATCCTTTTAAGGAGGGGAGATAGTAATAACCCCGAAAATTTTGGACTTTTTATAACCCTTATGAATAGTGATTTTGTTGATTATGCTAAATAAGAAAACTTTTCATGCCACACTATGTAGCAGTTTTTTTATTGATATTCTGAGATCTTATTAGTACTCTATATGGTATATAAGTGTATGTAAAGATCGTCAGAATCCAAATTCGAACAATTTGATTTTTCCCGAAAATCCACCAGATACCGAAAGAATTGAATATAAGGTAACATGATTAAAAGGATTTAAATTCAAGGATTATAAGAGAGGATCATAAAAGGAATATAATATATTGAGAAAGGTTAAGGGAACCCAAGTAATAAGATCCCGGATATGATCCCTCAAACGATTAGCAAGAATAAACGATAAAAGAGTCGTAAAATAATTAAACGACAAGCAATGCAAGAGAGATTAATGCAAGGATTAGGGATGACAATCAAGCAATTAAGCAAGGATTAGCATAAGAAGATACTTCCACCATCAAGTGATGACAAGTGGCAAATGATGAAGTCACCAAGATGATGTCATGCTTAGTCATACTCCACTCACTTTAATTAACCAACAAATCATCCAAATATCCCATTCACTTCATTTTCCACCACAAAAAACATTCAACAAAGAAAACACTCTCCCAAGAACACCTAGCTCTCGGCTTCTTCATCTTTTCAAGGAGAAAAATTCCAAGAATCAAGATTCTAGCTTTGTTAAATTGCAAGGTAATTACCCAAGGTCCCTTTTGATTAGATAAGCATATCCTAGGAGTTTAAGCTTCTATTTCCTCATGAATCTCTTCCAATAAATCAAGGAAGATGATGATGAATAGTGTTTTCAAGATTACTAACTTTATTTTCTTTGATTTCCTTTAAGATCCAAGTATTCCTAAGCTATCTCAAAGCTTCTTAAGGCTTCCTAGCTACTCTAATCACTCCAAGTAACGTATAACCCCTCCAAACCCTAACTTTACTTTGAGTATTAGGTTTGGTTTTGTTTGTTATAGTTCATGAGAGTTTGATTCTTGTATATTTAGAGTGTTGTTGGATTTGTAATGAGTTTGAGTTGTAAATCTTGGATTATTGGTTAATGAACTTAAGTATAGCTTTTAGTTCATGTTTGGGGGTAGTATAAATTGGAAAATCTTGAGATGTTGGGACTGATGTAGTGAATTTTTGATGGAGTTTGGTTGTAATGTTGATTGTGGGTTGATTTGTGGATTCATTGGAGTAGTTTAAAATTTGGTAATCGCGTAAACATAGTCATCGTAATGCCCGATTTACCTTAGACTGTTTTTGTTCTTAACTTCAGGACCCGTGAACTCACTCTTAGATTCTGACCATTGCCATATTTAGATAGTTCATGTTACGAGCTTTGTTTTGATATGTGGTTTGTTTGAATCCGATGTACGGTTTAGGAGAAATGACCATTTTAAGTAACAGCATTTCGCGAAGGAACCATTACCCCTCGCCTTACTTTTAAACCTTGGTTAAGGCCCTTAAATGACTAATTGGAGTATGAAACAATTATGTAAAGTGGATTAGGCAGTTGATAGAGTACTCACGAAAGAATCGTCTTAAAATTCTTAATGGTTAATTTATTAAAAATGGTGGAGCCGAGGGTACTCGAGCGACTTAAGTGAATCGTTAAGCACAAAAGCGAACGTTAGAGTCTAATTGGTTAAAGTCTAGATTCTTAAGCGACTTTGGTTTAATTTCAACTTATATGTTGTTTATAGGTTACCAGACTCGCCCCAGGCCTTTTACCACCCCTAGTCGCTCAGACAAGTGATCTACCCGTTATACTGTTGTTGTGATGTATATATGTATATGCATTGTCTTGTGATAAGTGCATGATTGTTATTAGCAAATCTTGCGATATATTGGAGCATGCCAATATGGTATATATGCATGCCTGTTTCGTAATCTTGATATCTAATTATTGATTCAAATGCTTATAAGTTGGATAATACCTATGCTAGAGATAAGCGGTAGTTGCGTATACCCTTAGTATAGGGGACCCAAAGGTGAAAATTTTCTAAACCGAGAGTCGATGTTCCCGAGTACAATATATATATATATATTTATATATATATAGATATAGTATTCAAAACTATTAATCGAATAAGGTTTATTCGATAACTTTATTTTATTTAATGAATATTATTTTGAATATTCATTCGAGGACTTATGACTTCGCTTATTTTATTTAATGAATATTATTTTGAATATTCATTCGAGGACTTATGACTCCGCTTATTTTATTTAATGAATATTATTTTGAATATTCATTCGAGGGCTTATGACTCCGCTTCTTTTATTAAATAATATTCTTTATTTTATTAAAGAATAATGTTTTCATAATCAAACTTATTTTCGATTATTCAAATAAAGATCGTACTTTCGTATAAGTATATATCTTTGGTTATTTATTATTCATTTCAAGTATGAGTTGTAAAACTTCTACTTCAATTATTTTTATAAAGATTATCCTTTATGGGAATATTATTTAAATAATAATATTCAGATAATTTCTAATATATCGAGGCTGGTTTATTTTATTAAATCACCATTACTCCAAACATTCTTAAAAATGTTTTCGAGTCTTCAAAATGATTTTTTAAAAATTAGGGCGGATCCCAAAACTCATTTTTAGATTTAAGATCTTCCTTTCGAAGGGGATTTAAATACTCGCTCAAAACCTGAGGGATCCGGCTCCGTGGTGTATTTTATATTCGCAACGAGGTTGCTGTTTTGAGAAAACATTTTGATTACTTGTCCAACGTGCGAGAAGTAAGTCCAACTATTTGAGTCGGCATAAGCAATATGGGCTCAATGGGCGTCCATGAAAGTGTAAGTGGCTCAGTTGGAGTCCATCAATGCGTAAGTGGCTGAGTGGCAGTCCAACATAGGTCCTAATGCGGCCAAGGTGATGACCAGTGGGGAATTCTTCCATCTACTAGTAGAAAAGGTTACTTATTGGTATCTTTGCCTGATCAGCAAGATATCGGGTTTATGCCAAAATTCTTTTCTTTCCAAATTCATTGGATATTGCAACTCTGTTCATACTTTACATGACAGAGGTTATCAGGAAATGTATGAGAGACATATATGGATATATATATATATATATATATATATATCGGGACTTAATGAAGTATCTCGTAACTTTATTTCATTCAATAATATTTCAAAGGTCGAATCTATTCAAGTCTTATGTTGTAGTCCCACCTATGTGATGAAATTCAAAAACTTATTATACTTTGAACAGTGGTAGTTCAAGTAGTTTTCTAAAATGATATAAGTATAATGAAGTAATTGGTAACTTCATCTTCCTTTAAGCTTATATCCAGTAAGTAATTACCTCACACTTGATAAAGGTTTATAATAAGTTATCCATTTAGATACTTGCATTATTGTTTACACTATATATTATCTTGTGAGCTGTAATGCTCACTCTTGCTTTATTTCTTCATCACACAACAACAGTTAGGAAAGATGGCCAGACTCAGGCAGACCCAGTGCAAGCGCGTGGGAAGCGTCCCGCGTCTTCCCGTTGATATCGTAGCTGTTATAGCTGCATAGGTAGATCTATTTGTAGATCAGACATTCTACTTTTGGGAATCAATTATGTATAATTATAACTTGTGGCAGATAATGGCAATTAACTGTAAACTTATCAAGTAATCATTTTGGGTTGTAATAACTTTTAAATTGTGGATTCAAGGACTTGTACTTATTTCAATTTCATCTTTGAGACTATAATGTATTGTGGTGTGTGTTAGTGTGGGGTCACAATATAAGGTTATTTATTATTAATTAAGTTAAGTGATATTGTGGAAAGAAAGACCGTGATGACCCGGATCCCCGACCCCGGATCTGGGGGTGTTACAGTTATATTTTTATCAACAATAGCAAAAGTACTCCGCTGTAACCCGAAAAACATTAATAAGCCGTATACTTAGGAAAGAAGAACAAAAGATGAAGAAACAAGCTTTATTTTAGAGCAGGCACATCCCCATGCATTAGATATCCAGTCTGATCGGGGTGAAACCACATTCCAACCCTACTCATCAGTTTGAATCTCTAACAAATGTTAGGAAATTTCCTTCCCCCTCCAATACTCTCCGTCGATACTCCATCAGTTTAAGTACGTATTGGTGATTTCGGCTTAACTTGGGCCAGAAATTGTGGCATCATAGGAGACTAACGAGGAACTAATGTTGGTTTAGCATCAGATTGCATATACGATCATTCTATTCCTGCAAAAGTGAACATTAATTTATAATGTTTAAGTCATAAAGGTGTAAAGCTCCACACTACTAAACTAACACGAACAATGACTAATTAATCACATAATATATGAAATATATTGTTAGAACAAATAATGGTCTCACTAGGTAGGGTAGAGCATAATCCTAATTAGTGATCATGATCAATATGAACGCCACTAAATTACTTCACAAGAGAATGGTAGGTTTATGGCAAAAGGTGTTTTACTTTGATAAGATTTAGTTAATTTACAATGGTTGATCATTATAATTTTCTTATACATAAATTAAACCTACCACTTTTATGATGGACACCATGGCATTGAGCATATGCAACAAGCCGTTACATCCTTAGGCAACCTGTAACCTTAATAGGACGAGTTTTGTCTCATGAGGGTTTATAAAAGATATACCTACAAAATCAAATATTTTTAATCACCAGGTCTTGAACATGCAACAATTCATAGTACTCCACATGCAAACATCAATCACACAAAAACATGAGAATATATAAAATTATACCATTTGTACAGAATTATCCAAGTATGCACATATTGCCTAGATAAAAATATCATGAAATAAACATCAAAGTAGGTTTGAATAACTAAGCATGCTATATATGGGAAGTCTCAAATTACTCTCAATTTACACTATTGTAAAGGTGTAATGTATCAATTAGTTCAATCAAGTTATATCCCAAAATAAATGATTAAATAAGGCAAATAATCAGTTCAATCAAGTTCCATCATAAAATAAATAAATAAGGAAACCTCAAGTCTATTTATTCAAGGTCTTGAATGTACCTGAGGGTCTTTAATGCACCACATGAAGGTTAACTGGAACAGTTTGTAGCTCATCTGCTGATGTTTGTTCCTCAATAGAAAGAGAATACTTGCTTCATATATGTTATTAGATAAAATCAACTTATGAGCATCCTAGAGATAAGCAACAACACCTCATGAAAAAAAGACAAGATGCTAATACTAGTTGTTTTCATCCTAGCATTTGGACTTTCTAAAAGATCTGCTATCATGTTTAATAGTTGCCTTTCTTCACAATAAGCATACTGCATACTCCAACATGATAAACAATATAGTATGTTAAAATAAGCAATGAAGGATCCAGTGAATAGGAAAAAGGTCTTCTACTCAAAGCAAACCTCTTGTACTTCTTTATAAGAGTACAATCCAAATAAAGTTGTAATAATATAATTAAACACAATAACTAAAGTACTCCTTTATAACTACAAAACTTCAATAAGCTATATACTGAAGAAAGGAAAAACAAAAGATAAAGAAACAAGCCTTACTTGAGAGCAAGCGGATAGTCAGTAATTAAGTATCCTATCATCAGGGTGAAAACACATTCCAACCTTACCCATCGGTTTTGAGTTTGTCAAATGTCGGAAAATTACCTTCCATGTCCAGTACTCTCCGTTGAGTCCACGTTCTAGTCAAGCCTTTTGGAGCATTATCTTCACTGTTTGTTGTAAGCAATCCCTAGTACATAAATTCTAATAAAAAATCTTATATGTTGCCTTTAAAGTTAATAGATCATAATTTTTCAAATAACAAGACTAGGAAAAATAAAAGCAGGGTTGTCAATGATCGTGGTTGATCCTGATCTTAATTCATCACTTCGGGTCAGATTGGATTGGCATTTATTATTTTTACCAATTCAAAGTTATTCCAGACTATTGAAAGAGGTTTGTTGAAAAGAAATGAAAATACCCTAAATTTAGTTAGGATTAAAGTGGAGACTTTGGTATTAAGCACCATTCCATGTTGGTATAAGCACCGGTTCTGAATTTAGTTATGACTAAAATGGATAATTTGGTATTGAAATAGGGGCAATTTAATTCTTGATTGTTTTTTTTTGTTTAGAACCTTTTTTAGAATGTGATTAAACTTATAGATACCCTAACATGTTCTCAACACTGGTTCATACCATGGAGCATTTTGTTTTGCTGGCTTGCCCAACCTAAACCTTGAAGAAGTAGAACATACAGCTATAAATGTACCCCAGAATTTACCACAATCACTTCTAAAAATATTGTTGAACATGAAACATAATCATTGCAAGTAGTGGAAACATTTGGTTCATATAATTTCTCTGCAGTTTGAGAAATCAAATAAGAACAACATGTTTTCCATAGCTTTCTTTCTTGAAATGATAAATTTTAATATTAACGAACATACCTTAATAAAAAGTACTAATAGGAAAACAAATTTTAGGAGATGAATTTTCTAACAATGTATATAATGCAAAAGGCAAACAATACTTTATATTAACATTCCTGTATCACAGTGAAAATATTGGCACTTCGCATGTATGCATTATAAAGGTCAAAACAGTGACAAAATTGTTAACTTACCACCCCAAATCCGTTCGTATTGTTATATACACCATATCTGACCCGAATTCAATCATCCATTCCTTTATTGCACTCAAAAACACAGGAATGCTGTCTTCAGTTTGTAATCCGGAAGAACATGAAACAGAGTTGTTAACTTCAGCATCTGGGCCGAATCCATTTCCATCATCATCTGTTACATATTGGTACATCAATATCAGGACATGGCCTTATTGGGATAAGCTCCAAAGATATCAGCCGAAAGTCTGAATTTTAGAGTGACCAATTATGTAGCATGCTATGCGGAAGCTCGTCAGGGTCGTGAATGTCAATGCGGCCGTCACATATAATGTACTAATCAGTTTCTTGGATAGTACTTTTCATAATATCCTGGAAGTGGATTTTCATTAGCAATCTCAGCTTCATTGATTCTGATATAGAACTTGCTGATTGAGTTTTCTTGCTGCCGCCTTCTAGTCAGTCTCCAAGATTACTGCATAAAATTTCGATGATATTATGATTCTAAACATCTATAAAACCTGTAGCTGATAGAGTGATTACCGGATATCATTACAGAATTTTATAGTCTGATTTTGTGGTACTACATAGGCAGTTATATATATATATAAGCTATTTTATAGGCAGGATATGGTCAACAAATTTCTCAAAGATCATAAGGGTTTAAAGGAACTACTAATAAGGTCATAAAGCAGTCTGTGTACCTGATAGGCCACGACACGCAATGAAAGAAAAGTGAAAAGGAAAGTAGAAGGAAAAACTAATTGGGACAAGAAGACTATCATTACCTCACATAAATATCTAAGTGCTTTCATTAAAACTTTTCCTCCCGGAGAAAACTGAAAGATGAAAAAGTCAAAACATCAAACATTTTACTTCACATAAATATGACAAATTATGATTAAAAATAAAAATAAAATATGACATCATCAATTAAAATTTGATATTCTAATATAGAGATAGACTTTAAATGTTCCAGAATCACCATTCATGTATGTACTCCATTGTTTCAAAAAAATTGTCTAATCGAATTCCTTAAGACACTTAAAAATGTGTGCACAATATTAAAATGTACATTTTATCTTGAAATAGAGATAATATATATAGTCTAGTGTGTCATGAGAGTATTCGTGATAAACGCTTATCTCCTGTTCTACCACAGTTTGATTCTAGTCAATTCTAAAATTTATTACAATAGATAATGTATTTGTATCGCAAATAAGCCTAGTTATTCATAAAAAATTGCGCAGTATATTTTTTAATTATATTTCAATATAAAAACATGATATGAAAATATTATACAACATGATTTCATTAATATTATCATCCATACTCTACCATACTTGAATTGAATGTTGTATATTAGAAATAATTACCAGTAATCTCCATGGACGGTTATCCAACGAATTCTTTTTGGAGCATTATCTTCATTGTTTACTGCAAGAAATTCTAACTAAATGAAAACATATTCTTTCCATTCGGACTTGAATGAGACTTGGGATTTCAAAGAAGAAAATATGAGTAATGATATATAACATACCTAATTTTGGGATGATATCAACATATATAGATTGTAAATGACACAAATGATTTTACGAGGATCGATCTTTGAGAAATTTGCAACGATTCATTACTTGTCACGAAGACACACATATACATATTCACAGATATAGGCACATTTAGAACCAAACCGATGGTTTGTTTAATATATAGCGAAGCTTTTCTAGAGATAAAGCCAAAATTACTTCCGCCTTCTTTGTTGTATGGGTGATATTCTCGAGGTTTCCAAACGGAGAAAACGAGGAAAGTTTTTACTAAATTTGATTTTTATAGTATTGACGATTGTAATCATTTATCCATTATACTTAAATACTGCACAAATAGTTATCTTAATCAAATATGCGCGTTATTGTAAAAAATAATTTCGTATTTTTTTTAATTTAGACAATAACAAAAATCACTTGAACACTTTTGTATCATGTATAAATTTGAGTGAAACCGGTTAATAACTTATTTTGGTAAAAATTATCAAAATATTTATTTAAAATAAATTTTGGAAGGTCATAAGAATTACAAAACATATTACAATTCTGACTAAAACATTTGACTATGATAGGTATAAACAGGAAGGAATTACAAAATATATTACAATTCTGACTAAAATACTTTACTATGATAAGATTAAATAGGTAGGAATATTATTTTCTACCGTCTTCAACAAGGTATTTCCTACCGAGGATCATAGAAAATGGCTGGTTGAAAATGTTGTTTACATGGCCTTCTGGTATAATTCCTACCGCGTGGCCTAATTTCCCACTATTTCCTGCCACTAGTGGTAGGAAATTTGTATTTCCAAATGGCATCTTACTTGGCATATGGGTACTCGACATGTGGCTGTCCACATCAATATGTGGGGTCCATGTTGATTGTGATCATACTCATTTTCCACCAATGTCATTTCCCACTTAGGAATTTCTATCGTTCCTTACCAGTAGGAAATGGATCATTTCCTACCGATTTTTGGGGCATTTTCTACCGAATCGTCGATAGGAAATACTCGTTTTTATTGTAGTGACGCTCCACATTGATAATAACCTTTCAAAATCCTAATTTTTGCAAAAAAAAGAGGAACAAAAGAGTTGAAGGCATAAGGTAATGGATACTTCTTTCAACCAGAATTCTAACAAACTTAGTAGATATTTTTTTGAAACGCATGGTATCCAAGATAGTAGGTAGACCAATGGAGCAAAAAAAAGGATTAGCTTCCACCGGACCAGTACCACTTGGAAATATTATTGAGATGAAACCAAAAATTGACAAAATACAGCTATAGGATATGACAGTCCTTTCACTGATATTTTAATAAACAGATTTTTTTTATCAGTTGAGAGTGAATATGCTCTTCATTCTTAACCACCTTAAATGAAAAATATGATAACTGTTTTGCCCAAATTCCGGAAAAGGCTCTTAACAGACCAACTTAAACTAAAAAGGATTTGGCTCTAGCCAACCAGGTTGAAGAGAGATAGAACTCTAGTTCACCTTGTTAAATATGGAATATTTAAATTGGGGTTGTGGATGCATTTAAGATAGAAATATATTAAGCAAGTAGGACATGGACTTGGTGTTTGTTGAAGGTTAGGTTCACCTTGCTAGTAGAGGTCTCAACTCACTTCTCTAGCTAACAACTCTCACATTATCAAAAAAGGTCTTATCATCTCACCTGGATAGTAGAGGTTTTATCTCAGCTCACTAGTTGGAGCCTCAACTTACCTCGTTAAGCGAAGTCTTAGGTTATCACGCAAGATGGAGGTTTTGTTCACTCCAGTACGAGAGGTCTCAGCTCACCTTGCTAGGAGAGATCTCAACTCACCTCCTTAGCATTGCTCGGCTCATGTCACTAGCTGAAGGCTTCGTTCATCTTGCAAGAATAGGTCTAAGCTTATGTAGCTAGCTGGAGCCTTAGGGGGAAGTCGTACTTCGCTAGCCAAAGGATTAACACGGCTCTCCAGGGGAAGTCTCAGCCGCTTCGGTAGCCGGGCAATCAGTCTCACATCATTTATGATCCCATTACAAGCTGGACTGAATGGAGTTGAAGACCACCATATTCAAATCATTTGGGGAGATTCTAGAGAGTCGAGACACCAGGTAGCTCGCATCAAACATTGTCACCCGGTAAATTAATTATTTAAGAGGGGTTGGATACAATTACTAAATAAATCGATGTATTACGGAAGTAAAGTAAGCATGGATGAATCAAATAACAGTTTATATTGATCTTTAATAAACCATTATAAAACTCTCTTAATAACAATATTCTTAAGAGCTGCTAGGTTATACGAATACTCGAGTTAAGCACCTTACAAAGTGATAACCTATTCTGCGTTTATATATCACACAACTACACAATCAATCCCTACCAATTACAAGATATGTTATAGTATATTAATTTCTATACATATCTAAATCAACTACGATCCTATAAATCAACACCTCTTGATTTATCCCGCAGATTTGACTTATCTACTGAGATCCTGACAGTCTTCAGATCCTGATGGCTTAACATATCCTGACTGTCAGATCCTAACTCCTTGACATATCCTGATACTTGAAATGGACGGTTCCCAATAATCTTCCCCAATTTATGTTTTATAGAATAAGCATATATTCTAAATTAATGTCTAGTTCCAAAACCACATAGATAAAATAATTAGTGTAAAGTATGCTTTGTTTCAGACTTTGATCTTCATATTTCTTGATAAATTCAGCAGTATCTCTGAACAAAAGATTTAACTCTGTCATCAATCTTTTTTAATAAAATATCTTCTAGCTTGATCTTCAAATTCTTCTCATACTCTATTTTATCAAATAACTGATTGATATCAGCTCGTAGATTTTTGATTTGAGCTCTTCTTGTCATCATGTCTTCTAGTGACACATAACAAGTTCTTCTTCTATCAGGATTCATGGTTATATGCCTTTGAGTAAGAACATTTTTAATGACAGCTCCTCCTTTCTTCATGTTGAAGTCTCGCCCTCTGAAATTTATGTATGTTGGATTGTATGTTCCAAAGTAATATTGACCATTATCCAGTATCCTTCTTTCGATATTGGCAAGAATCATATTTGACCATAATCTTGAAATTCATCTTCAACCCTTAGCAAATAATGAATATATTTCAGTTCCTTTATTGGCATGATCATTAGTTCATCAATTAAAAGAACTTGAACTTGATCATTTTGCAATAATAGTAAGATCTTCTGTTTGGTTTCAGAACCATCATGTTTGTCAAGTATAATCTTCACAGCTTCAAGTATATCCAAGTGATCAGCAGTTACTTCCTGACCAGGACTATCAACAAGAGTGAAGTTTAACAACTTTAAATTGACAGGTTTAGATTCATGATGTCCTATACAGCTCTTGTGAATGGTGCAATCAACTTGAGATTCTTAGATTATACTAATCAAGACTGTTTATCTCCCATGGTATTAGGATCAGGTAAACCATCTATCCTTATACCTCCAGAAGTAAAGCTCAATTCATCATTACAAATATGATCATCAATTTTTCTCCATTTGTATTTGTTCTTGATCTTTGGAAATACTTGAGCTTTCCTTTTTGCTCTTTCTTGTAACCTCTTCATATTTGTACTCCTTCATCTATTCCTTTCTGATCTTCTAAGCATATTCTTGTATGCTTGATTTGCTTTGTCAACAACAATTCTGATTTTTCCTTCATGTGCTATTTCTTCTCTTTCAAAAACCATTAATTCTTCCTTGAAATTTTCAGAATTAAAGGCTTCAAGATAAGCATAACGAATCTGTAAATCCATCTGAAATAGAACTTCTTCTTCTTCAGTTTTAACAGAATCAGGAATAATTATCGCTCTATCAGTGTCAGGAACAGAATTAGAACTTGTATCTTTGTAGTCAGGAATTAAAATTGGAGTAATAAGAGCAGCTTCTAATTTAAAACCATGTGATCTACCCTTAAAGACTTGAGTTGACTCTGTAGTTTAATTTTGAATTCCAAATTCAGTTTGAACTATCATAGCATCAGAGGTCTTCTTAGCTTGCTTATCACCATCATCATCAGGATTGGCATTTTTCCTCAAAACTGATTCAGGTTAATTACATTTTTTCTTTGGTACTATTGATAAGTGGCATTTTATATCACTTAGAACGTCTTAAAATGGCTTAAATTGGTGTCTTAAAATCAAGTATTTTGTGTATTTGATGTGTTTTTCTAGTGTTTATGCATTTCAGGGTATTAGTTGCATTTCGGAGGAGGAATCATCAAGAATAAGCCTTGGCATGTGTTCACCATTGCGAGAGGAAAAGAACGGGCAGATTACGGCGAAGAAACGGAGCAAACATGGAATTTTTCCAGAAGGGTCCTGCGCGCCCGCGCAGCAATGCTGAGCGGCCGCGCAGCAGCCTTACGCGCCCGCGCAGAAATGCTGAGCGGCCGCGCAGGGTCGGGGAAAAAGATATATTATTTTAAACTTCTACTTCTGTTTGGCTTCCACTTCTATGTAATCTGAGTTTTATGGGACTATTATATAGGTAGATTTGAGACGTTTTTCACAGAGTATTAAGAGGAGATTATGTTTTAGATTGTGTTTTGCAAGAAGCGAAGGAGATAAGGAAGAAGACCGATTTAGCACACAACAACGAAGAGGAAGCATATATTCTTGTGATTCTTGTTTCGTTGTAACGTTGCATGCTAGTTTTCTTGCTTTGACTTATTTACTCTTGTGACGTACTCTATTTTAATATAATCAGTTTAGTTATTATTTTCTTGTGTTTGTTTATCATGATTTCATATGAACCCATGATGGCGATAAGTTCTATTATGGGCTAATCGTGATCATGGGGTTGCAACGGATTTATTATGAAATTCTTTAGTTAATTGTTTAATACTTTAGTATGTGATGATTGCATGATATCTAGTATTGGTTGTGCGTATTCGTCTTATGTGCATCGCGAACATATAAGATAGGGTGTTAATCTCTTGTGAAGCGACGGTGGATCTTGAGATTTAGAACTTGCCATGCTAGCATAGGTTCATGTACGTTGTGCATGATTAGTGGGTAACTCTAACAGTTTTATTTGCCCTATGTAATCAAAAGGGATAACTTGTGCTTAAATCGTTGTGTTGTCAATTTCTGTAGACATATAGGAACTCAACATAATTGATGACTATTCAACTTCTATCTTAATTGTGGATGTTTGGTAGAATGGTATTAGTACAATGAAAGTTGGCTTTTATCAGTTTCGTGTTATTCGATTAATATCATCACTGTCACATGCTAAAGGTAATAACTATGGCTATAGAAGGAAGTAATAATGAAGTTGTGATCTCATGAGTGTTTTATTATTGATAAATTGAAGTGTTAGTTAAGTGGTTAATTAAGTAGTTAATTATAGTTAAAATTTAATCAACAATTTTAAGTGTTATTATCTTAACATTGAGAAGTAGTCATACATTGGTGAGTGAGTTAAATTAGACAATAAATTAGTCTGAGTCTCTGAGGGAATGAACTAGAAAGTATTCTATATTACTTGCGAACGCGTATACTTGCGTGAATATTAGTGCGTGATTTCGCCCTAACAAGTTTTTGGCGCCGCTGCCGGGGACTCGGCGTAATTGTTTAGTTTATGTACTTACCATCATTGGTCATTAGGACTCTGTTATTAGGACATAGTAGTTACTTACTCTTTTCGGTTGTGTTTCAGGTACTTTAGCAAGCGTTTATGCAAACTCGTTCTCGTGCTCGCAAGAGGACCTTAGATACAGCTGAAGAGAAAGACGAAGTTCTTGATACACCGGAGAAGTTAGATTTTGAGGATTCGGATTCAGGAACTGAGCAGAAAGAACCAGTAAACATGGGAGATCGAATTGTTCAAGCTGATCCAGCTCTTATGGATTTTTCTCGGCCTAAAATTGATGACATTCAGTCAAGCATCCTTCATCCGGCTATTCAAGCTAACACCTTTGAAATCAAGCCGGGCACTATTCAGATGGTGCAAAATTCTGTTTCTTTTGGAGGAGCGGCAACTGAAGACCCCAACATGCACATAAGGAATTTTGTCGAAATCTGCAGCACTTTTAAGTATAATGGCATGACTGATGAGGCTATCAAGTTGAGGCTCTTCCCATTCTCACTGAGGGATAAGGCTAAAGACTGGTTACATTCTGAACCAGCTGGGTCCATCACTACGTGGCAAGATCTTGCGCAAAAGTTTCTGGTGAAGTTTTATCCAATGGCAAAGACTGCTGCTATGAGGAGTGCTCTTACTCGGTTTGCGCAGCAACCTACAGAATCTATGTGCGAGGCTTGGGAACGCTACAAGGAAATGTTGAGAAAATGTCCACATCATGGAATGCCGGATTGGATGGTAATCACTGGTTTTTATAATGGTTTGGGGGCCCAATCTCGGCCCATGCTCGATGCAGCAGCTGGAGGCGCCTTATGGGCTAAAAGCTATACTGAGGCGTATAATCTTATCGAGACGATGGCTGCAAATGAGCATCAAAACCCAACTCAGAGGATGACGTCAGGCAAGGTCGCAGGTATTCTGGAAGTTGATGCAGCCACCGCTATTGCAGCCCAACTCCAAGCGCTATCAATGAAGGTTGATTCTCTGGCTACGTATGGAGTTAATCAAATAGCTATGGTTTGTGAGCTTTATGCAGGTTCTCATGCTACGGATCAGTGTTCTCTTGTCAACGAATCTGTTCAATATGTGAATAATTATCAGCGACAACAGTAGCCTGTGCCAGCGACCTATCATCCTAACAACAGAAATCATCCAAATTTCAGCTGGGGGAATAATCAGAATGCTATTCAGCCACCATATCAGCAAGGAGTGAGTAAACAGTTTAACCCACCTGGATTCCAGCAACCACAGCAGTATGCTACAAGGCAATCATATCCTCAACAGGGAAGTGCAGCTGCACCTACTAGTGCTGATTTTGAGGAACTTAAGCTGTTGTGCAAGAGTCAGGCGGTTTCTATCAAGACCTTGGAAAATCAAATCGGTCAATTAGCCAATACAGTGCTCAATCGTCAACCTGGCACTCTTCCCAGTGACACGGAAGTACCAGGCAGGAAGGAAGCTAAAGGGCAAGTCAAGGCTATTACCTTAAGGTCTGGAAAAGTAGCTGATGCTGAAAAGGCAAAAGAAGTCGAAGCTGAAGTTAGAGATGAAGAATCTAAGCAAAAGGAGAAAGCGGCGGAACCAAAGAAGACTACTGTTGAACACACTCTGCCTGAGGCTAATACAGGGGAGAAATAACTCTATCCTCCACCTCCTTTTCCTAAGAGATTGCAGCAACAAAAGCTGGATAGACAGTTCGGGAAGTTTCTGGAGGTGTTCAAGAAACTTCACATCAATATACCTTTCGCTGAGGCTCTGGAACAAATGCCTAGTTATGCAAAGTTTATGAAGACTATTCTTTCAAGGAAGGTGAAACTGGATGACGTTGAAACCGTTGCTCTCACGGAAGAATGCAGCGCTGTTCTGCAGCAAAAGTTACCACCAAAACTGAAAGATCCAGGAAGCTTCACCATTCCTTGCACCATTGGCAATCTAACTTTTGACAAGTGCCTTTGTGATTTGGGAGCAAGCATTAATCTGATGCCCTTTTCGATCTTTAAAAATCTGGATCTGCCTGATCCAAAACCCACATACATGTCGCTACAATTGGCTGACCGTTCCATTACTTACCCAAGGGGCATAGTTGAGGATGTGCTCATCAAGGTGGATAAGCTCTTCTTTCCTGCAGATTTTGTTATTCTGGATTTTGAGGAAGATAAGAAGATTCCCATAATCTTGGGGAGGCCTTTCTTGGCTACTGGCCGTACCTTGATAGATGTGCAAAAAGGGGAACTTACTATACAGGTCCAAGATCAGGATGTGACCTTCAACGTATTCAAGGCAATGAAATTCCCTACAGAAGATGAGGAGTGCTTAAAAGTGGATGTGATTGATTCTGCGGTTACTTCGGAACTCGATCACATGCTAATGTCTGATGCATTGGAAAAGGCCTTAGTGGGGGAATTTGACAGTGATGATGAAGATAGCAACGAGCAATTACAATATTTGAACGCTTCTCCCTGGAAGCGAAAGCTGGATATACCATTTGAATCTCTTGGTACTTCTGACCTCAAGAACGCTGAAGGGAAGCTCAAACCATCAATAGAGGAAGCACCTACCTTAGAGCTCAAACCATTACCTGAACACTTGAGGTATGCTTTTTTAGGTGATTCATCTACGTTACCTGTTATTATTTCAGCTGACCTTTCAGGTAGTGAGGAAGACAAGCTCTTAAGGATTTTGAGAGAATTCAAATCGGCTATAGGATGGACCATAGCAGATATCAAGGGGATAAGTCCTTCATATTGTATGCATAAAATTCTGTTAGAGGAAGGTAGTAAGCCAACTGTGGAACAGCAGCGAAGACTGAACCCGATCATGAAGGAGGTGGTGAAGAAAGAAATTCTGAAATGGCTAGATGCAGGCATCATTTATCCTATTTCTGACAGCTCGTGGGTGAGCCCCGTGCAATGTGTACCTAAGAAAGGAGGTATCACTGTGGTCGCAAATGAAAAGAATGAGCTCATCCCTACTCGAACAGTTACAGGATGGAGAGTATGCATGGATTATAGAAAATTGAACAAAGCCACAAGGAAGGATCACTTCCCTCTCCCATTCATTGATCAAATGCTTGACAGATTGGCGGGACATGAGTATTTTTGTCTTCTGGATGGTTATTCCGGGTATAATCAGATTTGTATTGCACCAGAGGATCAGGAAAAGACTACCTTCACTTGTCCATTTGGCACATTTGCTTTTCGTAGAGTTTCGTTTGGGTTATGTGGCGCCCCGGCCACCTTTCAGAGATGTATGATGGCTATATTCTCTGACATGATTGGAAATAACGTCGAAGTGTTCATGGATGACTTCTCCGTCTTTGGACACTCATATGATGAATGTTTAAATAATCTGCGCGCCGTACTCAAAAGATGCGTGGAAACTAATTTGGTGCTTAATTGGGAGAAATGTCATTTTATGGTGCGTGAAGGCATTATCCTTGGGCATAAGGTCTCTAGCAAAGGTCTGGAGGTGGACAAGGCCAAGGTGGGAGTCATTGAAAATCTTCCCCCACCTAATTCGGTGAAAGGAATCCATAGTTTTCTCGGTCATGCGGGTTTTTATAGGCGATTCATCAAGGACTTTTCAAAGATATCTAAGCCGTTGTACAATTTACTTGAGAAAGATGTGCCTTTCAAATTTGATGATGAATGTTTGGCAGCATTCGAGACTCTCAAGGAGAGTTTGATCACGGCACCAGTTATTACAGCACCAGATTGGACGAAACCGTTTGAGATGATGTGTGATGCGAGTGACTATGCGGTAGGTGCAGTTCTGGGACAGCACAAGAAAAATCTCTTCCATGTGGTCTACTATGCGAGTAAGACTTTAAATGGGGCCCAATTGAACTACACCACTACTGAGAAGGAGCTTTTGGCTATAGTCTTTGGCTTTGAGAAATTTCGATCTTATCTGCTTGGGACGAAAGTGACAGTATTCACTGATCATGCAGCTATTCGCTATCTGGTTTCTAAGAAGGATTCGAAGCCGAGACTCATTCGTTGGGTGCTTTTACTTCAAGAATTTGAGTTAGAGATCAAAGATAGAAAAGGTACTGAGAATCAAGTAGCTGACCATCTCTCTAGGTTGGAGAATCCCGATTCTACTTCACAAGATAGGACATTAATCAATGAATCTTTTCCGGATGAGCAGTTGTTTGCAATTCAGGAGGAAGAACCATGGTTTGCAGATATTGTAAACTATCTTGTCAGCAATATAATGCCGCTTAATTTGACATCCGCTCAAAAGAAGAAGTTTCTGCATGAGGTGAAGTGGTATATGTGGGATGAACCATATTTGTTTAGACAGGGAGCTGACCAGATCATCAGGAGATGTATCCCGTTCTGTGAGACGGAGGGGATATTACGAGACTGCCATTCCACAGTTTATGGTGGACACTATGGAGGCGAGAAGACGGCAGCTCGTATTCTGCAAGCAGGTTTTTTCTGGCCTACTTTGTTCAAGGATGCTCATCAGTTTGATTTAAGGTGTGATCGTTGCCAAAGAGTGGGAAATTTGTCAAGGAAGGATGAGATGCCATTAAATGTGATGCTTGAAGTCGAGGTCTTTGATGTATGGGGAATCGATTTCATGGGGCCTTTTATCTCGTCTTGCAATAATCAGTACATCTTTCTGGCAGTCGATTATGTCTCAAAATGGGTCAAAGTTAAAGCTTTACCGACAAATGATGCAAAGGCAGTGCTAAATTTTCTTCATAAGCAAATTTTCACAAGGTTTGGAACGCCTCGGGTAATCATAAGTGATGAAGGATCGCATTTTTGCAATCGTAAGTTCAATTCTATGATGCAGCGTTATAATGTGAATCATCGAGTAGCTACTGCCTATCATCCGCAAACAAATGGTCAAGCGGAAGTGTCTAACAGAGAGATAAAGCGCATTCTAGAGAAGGTTGTTTATCCGTCAAGGAAGGATTGGTCTTTAAAGCTCGATGAAGCTGTTTGGGCTTACAGAACAGCATACAAAACTCCACTTGGGATGTCACCGTTTCAGTTGGTGTACGGTAAGGGATGTCATCTACCGGCGGAGCTTGAGCATAAGGCCTACTGGGCATTGAAGAAATTGAACCTGGATTTAGATGCAGCTGGTAAGAAAAGAATGCTTCAGCTTAATGAACTTGATGAATTTCGACTTCAAGCGTATGAGAATAACAAAATGTATAAGGAAAAGGTGAAGAGGTGGCACGATAGGAAGCTACATCCTAAGTTATTTGTGCCAGGGCAACAAGTTTTGTTATTCAACTCTCGGCTCCGACTTTTTCCTGGGAAGTTGAAATCAAGGTGGTCTGGACCTTTTATTGTCAAAACTGTGTTTCCACATGGAGCGGTGGAAATTTTTGAGAATGATTCGGACCAAGCATTCAAGGTTAACGGTCAGCGGTTGAAGCACTACTATGGGGACATGGCAAACCGAGAGGTGGTTAGTGCCATTTTGTTGACTATTTGAGAAAGATATGGAACGTCAAGCTAATGACGAAAAAGAAGCGCTGCGTGGGAGGCAACCCATGAATTGTTGTTACAGGAACCCTTAGAAGTTAATAACCTATCCAAAAACACAAAAAATCAGAAAACAGGGGCTGAAAATTTTTTTTCCCAGAGACCCTCTGCGCGCCCGCGCAGCTATGCTGAGCGGCCGCGCAGCTTTCTGCGCGCCCGCGCAGAAATGCTGAGCGGCCGCGCAGGGGTCGAGTTCCAGAAATTTTTTTACAGTTCAGAAAAAAAAAAAAACAAACAAAAACACAAAAACCCATTACAGCCCATAAACCCACGAATTCTTTTCCCATTACCCTATGATTTTATCCCTCAACCCCACTCCTAATCTAATTTAACCTACTCCACACCCTATATATACATACACCTATCCTACATATCTCCCACAACTTCCTACACTTAAACCCTCTCATAAACATCAAAAATCAGTTCTTACACACTTTTATTCACAAATTAATGGCACCCAAGAGAGCACGCACTATTGACAGTAGCAGCACAGTTCCTACTGCTGATTCATCAAGGGGTACTGATGCAAGGCCTCGGTTAACTGACAGAGCCGCGGAGGAGGAGTACACTAGGCTGTTGGGGAAGCCGATTCTGAAGGAGAGGGGGTTTTTACCATCAGGGAGGGATGGTGAGTTGTTGCCCATGATTGCAGAGAAGGGGTGGATAGCTTTTTGTGAGTCACCCGAAGCAGTACCGATGAGGGTTGTTCGCGAGTTCTACGCGAACGCGAAGGCTGAAAAGAATGGGTTTTCTGTAGTTCGTGGGCTGACGGTTGATTATCATCCTGCGGCGATTCACCGTGTGATTGGACAGCGAGAGAGGAAGCCCGAGGAGGAGAACTGGAATGAAAAGACTGCTGAGGACTTTGACTTGGATTTGATTTGTGCGACTCTCTGTCGACCGGGCACAGTTTGGAACCGCAGTCCAGCCAATAATGAGTATCGTCACTTTCCGGCGATCGCCATGAACAGGTATGCCCGTGCATGGAATGCATTTATATGTGCTAATATTTTGCCTTCTTCACATGCACACGAGGTCACAGTTGAGAGAGCACAGCTGTTGTGGGGAGTTCTGAATGAGGAATACTATGTGGACCTTGGTGAGTTTATCTACCAAGGAATTCTGAAGTTTTTGAGGGGAGCAAAGCATATGAACATCCCTTATGCATCCACGGTTACAAAGCTATGCCGAGCAGTAGGAGTGAACTGGCCGGCTCATGAGCAGTTGCAGTTGCCAGCAGCTCCGATAGATTCTGGCACTCTGAATGGGATGCAGGAGTGGACCGGTGGTGAGCCTGAGGAGCATGGGCTGGGTTATCGTCTTCCAGGAGGGCGTCCAGCACGAGGTGCTACTATGGCCAGGCCAGGGCGTGGTGAGGCTAGTTCTTCGAGAGCTCAGGAGGGTGCTGGGATGGGTGATGCCCAGTATAGGAGGCTTTCACGGCGGATGGATGCCATGTATGAGACGCAGAGCAGGTTTGCTCAGGAGCTCACTCTTGCGTTAGGGACTGCTTTTCGAGGCCTTGGAGCTGATATCCAGTGGCCAGTTTTTGGTGAGGACTCTGCATACCCACCGCCTGATACTCCACCCACTCAGGGTGATGATGATAATGACTCCGAGTAGGTATACCCTGTGTTCCTTTCTACTACCTTCACTGGGGACAGTGAAGATTTTAAGTTTGGGGGTGGTAGTTAAGGAATATTTTGTGTGTGTCATATAGCTGCATATTCATGATAGTTAGTTCATATAGTTGCATAATTTTTGCCATATAGTTTTTTTTTATATATAGCTTTATTTGTTTGTCATATCATATAGCTCATGCATATACCATGATCCCTTTTGCAATGATTTATCGACTGAATTGTGATATTGATGCGAGTGTAGTGATAGCATTAAAGTGATATTAAGTTGTGTAGGTTGATATGCATGCTAGAAGCACTTGTATTGTCACTAAGTCTTAGAGAATGCTTAAGGACTAGATTGTTGTTATGATCTGATTATTTTCGAGGATAATCTATTTATTATGCTTAGAATTTGATAATAGGTTCTTAGTGGTAAAGGCATGAAAAAGAAAAAAAAATGGAGTAAAAATGGAATTTGTTGCTAGTTGTGGCTAGGCGTCAAATGGCTAGTAGCCGGCTCGCATGTTATGCGAGTAGTCTAGGGTTGAGCAAGATGGAGCGAAACGCACTTGCTCAGAAAAAAAAAAAAAATAATTAAATTTTTTGCATAATTGATCAAGAGTGGGCTCTTTGGTATTCGAGTTATTAAGTTCTTAGGGGACTTTGTGCCTAGTGACCTAAGACTTTTAGAGTCTGGGATCCGCTAACCTAACGCTCGTTACATGGATACCATTGTATAAGTCTTTTGTGGACCTCACTCATTGCACGGTCAAATAAGCATTTGAGTTGTAAATAAAAAGCACGATTTCGTAGTAAGCTCCAGAGTTCTTGTAGTGTTGTATATCACTTTGTGCCTAGAATTTTTATTCTTTGTATAATCGTAGGATTGCCTTGAGGATAGTCTAGTCATAGAAATTGGTCTAGTTCCAAAGCATATCTGTTAAGCATTTGCACACACCACGTTTCTGGCGGTATGTCCGTTTGCATAAGTTTATTGATCTTTAGTGTCTAACTGCATTCGTTGAGACGTGACAATTTGGTTGGTTAATTGTAGTAAGGGGGATCGTTGCATTTTCATATAGATTGCATTCATGCATATTTTTATTTGTTTTTGAGTCTGTGACGCTTGAGGACAAGCATCGATTTAAGTTTGGGGGTGTGATAAGTGTCATTTTATATCACTTAGAACGTCTTAAAATGGCTTAAATTGGTGTCTTGAAATCAAGTATTTTGTGTATTTGATGCGTTTTTCTAGTGTTTATGCATTTCAGGGTATTAGTTGCATTTCGGAGGAGGAATCATCAAGAATAAGCCTTGGCATGTGTTCACCATTGCGAGAGGAAAAGAACGGGCAGATTACGGTGAAGAAACGGAGCAAACATGGAATTTTTCCAGAAGGGTCCTGCGCACCCGCGCAGCAAAGCTGAGCGGCCGCACAGCAGCCTTGCGCGCCCGCGCAGAAATGCTGAGCGGCCGCGCAGGGTCGGGGAAAAAGATATATTATTTTAGACTTCTACTTCTGTTTGGCTTCCACTTCTATGTAATCTGAGTTTTATGGGACTATTATATAGGTAGATTTGAGACGTTTTTCACAGAGTATTAAGAGGAGATTATGTTTTAGATTGTGTTTTGCAAGAAGCGAAGGAGATAAGGAAGAAGACCGATTTAGCACACAGCAATGAAGAGGAAGCATATATTCTTGTGATTCTTGTTTCGTTGTAACGTTGGATGCTAGTTTTCTAGCTTTGACTTATTTACTCTTGTGACGTACTCTGTTTTAATATAATCAGTTTAGTTATTATTTTCTTGTGTTTGTTTATCATGATTTCATATGAACCCATGATGGCGATAAGTTCTATTATGGGCTAATCGTGATCATGGGATTGCAACGGATTTATTATGGAATTCTTTAGTTAATTGTTTAATACTTTAGTATGTGATGATTGCATGATATCTAGTATTGGTTGTGCGTATTCGTCTTATGTGCGTCGCGAACATATAAGATAGGGTGTTAATCTCTTGTGAAGCGACGGTGGATCTTGAGATTTAGAACTTGCCATGCTAGCATAGGTTCATATACGTTGTGCATGATTAGTGGGTAACTCTAACAGTTTTATTTGCCCTATGTAATCAAAAGGGATAACTTGTGCTTAAATCGTTGTGTTGTCAATTTCTGTAGACATATAGGAACTCAACATAATTGATGACTATTCAACTTCTATCTTAATTGTGGATGTTTGGTAGAATGGTATTAGTACAATGAAAGTTGGCTTTTATCAGTTTCGCGTTATTCGATTAATATCATCACTGTCACATGCTAAAGGTAATAACTATGGCTATAGAAGGAAGTAATAATGAAGTTGTGATCTCATGAGTGTTTTATTATTGATAAATTGAAGTGTTAGTTAAGTGGTTAATTAAGTAGTTAATTATAGTTAAAATTTAATCAACAATTTTAAGTGTTATTATCTTAAGATTGAGAAGTAGTCATACATTGATGAGTGAGTTAAATTAGACAATAAATTAGTCTGAGTCTCTGAGGGAACGAACTAGAAAGTATTCTATATTACTTGCGAACGCGTATACTTGCGTGAATATTAGTGCGTGATTTCGCCCTAACAACTATCTCCCCCTTTTGGCATCTAGACTTTGTAGAAGAGAGAAAATACATCTAACTTAGAATTTTTAGCATTATGACCAGCTTCCAGAGCTATTAGCTTCTCAGACATTTGATCTTGCTTAGCTTCCATGCTAAACATCCTCTTTATCAAGCCATTGTATTTGTTTGTACCTTTAATAGTCACAAAAAGATCAACAATCTCTTCTCTACAATTAACATTATCTTTCTTGAGTGCAGAGACAGAAGAATACAATCCTTTGACTAAAATTATTGTGTCCTTGATAGATGCTTTTATATCAGAATTAGAAACCAAATGAACAGCATGAGAAGCTAAATTCTGAGTAGATTCCAGAGAGATATTCTCACTTGGTAATCTCCATGAGTGATTCCATTTATGAGCCCTATAAATATTAAGAGTAGGAGCATGACCAGATGATGAACCAAAATTAGATAATTTATATGCTTCTATTCCATCTTTCATTGCAACATCATCAGGATTGTTATCATCATCACTATCATCAGACTCGACATCATCATCAGAAAATTTCTCGAAACATGAGAATCAGTATCTTGAACTATGCCTTTGAGCTTTAAATTAGGATTTGACCTAGAAGGCTTAGTTACCTGTCAAGATCCTTGAGCAGTAGAAACCATTGGTATGGCCTTGAGTGGTTGTACTAAGATGGCTTCAGTTCTGTCTATAGAAGTAACCAGTACAACAGGATGTGTAGTGTCAGGAACAGCTTCATCATGAATCAACCTTGTGTCAGGAATGTGCTGCTTGTCAGGAATTGATCCCATATCAGGATTTATAAATAAGTTTGCAAAAGAACTTTGAACTGTTGGTTCTTGTATGATTTGAGGTGTAGGAGCTTCTTTAATCCTTTGAACTGAAGGTTCTTGTGTGCTTTCTTAAAAAATAGGATCATTGATAACATCATCTAATTGAGCAATGTGCTTATGATGAACTTCCCTGTCCTGTTTTCTGAATATCATTAGCTACAGAAATATGACTTCCTTGAGCAATGTCAGGAATGGTCAGATGTGATTTAGTGCTTGCACCTACACTTTAAGAAGATTGTTCTTGTGTAACTTGGGCATTAACAGTTGCATCTTCAAATTGAGAAGATGGTTTTTGTGTACTGTACCCCTTCTGTAGTGGTTGAAGTTTGGTCTTTTTGCTGACATAAACTATTGAAGTCTTTGCCTTTCTCTTGACATATTTTTGCAGACCAACTTTCTTAGCAATTTCAACAACTTTGGTTGTTTGAGAATCAGTAATTGTCTGATCAAGATTTGTCACTATCTTGTCAGCAATTGCTTGCGACTTCTCAGGATTTGATAATGACTTTTCAGGATTTATAAATTCCCGATCTAGAGAAATGCCATCCAATACATTAAGACCATCTGTTTGCTTTTGAACTTTTTATGCTGCCTTGATCATTATCCTTTTCTTAGTATTTGAAGCTGTAATTAAAATTTGGTCTTCTTCTGTAATATCACCAGTAGCCTCCACTGGTCTAGCAGGGTTTTTGAACACAATTGGTCCATCACTGTCACCTCAGTGTCTGATGACTCATCTACTAGCTTAACACAAGCTGAAGTAAAATGTGCAATCCCCTTAAAAAGAAATCAAGAATTTTAATCATGATTCTCCCCATCAGCATTTGCATTAATGGATTTAGTAGCAAAATCAAGAATCTCATTAGCATTAATCAATCTGTCAGAAATTGACAAATTATCAGTAATTGAATTACAGGATTAGTTTCATGCAAAGCTCCCCCATAACATTGTTATGAGTTCCTGATTGTATAGATTTATGTTGCTCTCCCTCAACTTGTGCATAATCTTGACTCAAGATCATCAGGATTTGCTTTCTTTCCTGATTTAAGCTTTTTTCCACAAGTACAACCTTTTCATGAGTGCACTCTATTACAACTTTAATCTACTGATGCTTTGGTTACCAAACAAGTTTCAGGACATCAATATTTGCATAAAGTTTGGCTTCATAAATGTTTCCATGTTTGTAAGATTTGAAAATAAGCTTCTTTGTGATCTTATGAACTACTTCACAGTGATTATTATATATAAAACAAAATTTAGAAACCCCTGTCAGTAATTTAACTGATGCTCAACAGATTGTGTTTGAGTCCATCTACAAGAGCTACGTTTGAGATGATAAAATTTTCAATGATTATATTTCCATATCCCAGTGTTTTTTCTACATTTCCATCACCATAGGAAACCATTGGGCCAACCTTCTCCTCTAACAACAGGGATTTAGTTCCAATCATATGTGCAGAACAACTACTGTCCAAAACAAGCACATTTTTCTTGTTTCCCTGTAGTTAGAAATATGGAAATCAGTTAGAACTTTTAAGAACCCATACTTGTTGGGTCCTTTTGGACATTTTATATATTTTTGTAGTAGGAGATTTCTTGTCAGGATTTTATCCATCGGGAATCGCTCCATCAGGATTTATCTTGACAGTTTTAACTCTATAAGATGTATGCACATTCAGTTTAGCAGTTCTATTTAAAACAACAATTTTATTGAATTTCGGTAAAGGATCTTAATTGTTGTGATACAGACTATGAAAATCTTTTACAGGTGTAAATAGAATGCTAACTGCTACCAAAATGAGAACAAAGGTTTTGTGGTTCGTAGAATACCGATCTACCTCTAATATCAGACTCAGGAATCTTAGTGACATTCTTCTCAGGCTTCCTGCAATCAATAGCAATATGATTTGTATTACCATAGTTAAAACAAGCTTTCCTAGTAGCATCAGGAATGTACTTATAGTTGCTTGCCTTATTTATCCCTTGTTTACAATTTCTACCTCTCTGTGACCTAGAATTGTGAGTTCTAGTAGTTACCTCACAAATTTTCTTTTCTAATTGACTTTTAGAAAGAAGTCCTATATTTTTTCTTTTCTTTTCTTGTATTTTAGGCTCTTCTTTCTTTTTATCAGAGACTCTAGAGGTAGAACTAACTTCATAAACATACTTCACTCCATTTTCATCAGTTCTTACAAACTTAACATGAGTAGTGTTATTAATAGCTTTATTGAATTCCTATCTGTAAATTTATTATAACCTAGACATTCTTTCTAATTTTTATTACTGATGAAATTATTAACTTTTCTTTCTGAAGTCATCCATGTTTTAAAGACCTCTCTTTTTTTAACAACTTTCTCTAGTCTGACATATTTGATGTATATCTAAGTTTCATTATGTTGGGCCTTTTTACATGCTTTTTCATTTTCATGCATCCATACTAACTCAGCTTCTAAGAAATCATTTCTTTCTCTAAGCTTCTTATTATCAGCAATCAAACTGTCACATTCAATAGTCTTACTTTTAAAAGTGAGATGTAGAGAGTATAAGAAAGTTTTCAGTTCAGATAGATTATTAGTATCAACAGGGAATATGACTGAAGGTACCTTATCAGTTCTTGAAACATCCTCTCCATGAGTTGCCATGAGTGCATGGTATTCATCATCATTGTTAGTTCCCGATGAGTCCATCCGATTTATGTAGGAGTTTGTTATGATAAAAGCTTTTCCAGTTGACTTGGGGCACTCAGTAGCTAGATGTCTTCTTTCATTGCAGTTGTAACAAGTCACCTTGGTCTTGTTAAACTTCATTCCCTTGGTGTATTGTCCATCATTCTTTCTGAACTTGCCTTTTCCATCTCCAAAGAATTTTATGATGAAACCACCTTTCCTTTGTGGTTTTGCAAACCTAATCCTTCTAAAGTCTTAAACCAGCATTGCAGCCATTTCAACAACTTGAGGATCATCCAGATCAATCTCAGAATCCTCATCAGTATCTGTATCAGAATCCGATGAATCATCAATATCTGAATTATCCATGATTTTCCTTCTTCTTGACCTCTCACTCATCTTTTCTTTGCCTTTATGAGTCTTAGCATTTAGAGCCATAACCTTCATCTTCTAACCCTTTTTATTCTTCCTTTTCTGGATCTCCATGTCAGGAGTTTTCAGCATCCCATAAACTTCATCCAGAGTTACTAAATCAAGATCATATTGATACCTGATTATTGAGGCTTAAGTATCCCAATCTTCTGAAAGAGTTCTCAGAAACTTTGTGTTTGATTCTTCTCTATCATACTCTTTTCTAACTAATGATAGATCATTCAGAAGTGTCAGAAATCTATCATAGATATCCGTAATTGACGCATCAGCCTTGGCATCAAATTGCTCATATTTTAGCACAAGAACAACTCTTCTATTTTTCTTTATTGCCATTGTACATTGGAATTGTGTCTCCAAGGCATCCCATATCTCTTTTGCAGTCTTACAGGCAATCACCCTGTTGGACATCACATTATCCAAACTATTGTGCAGAATATTTCTGATTTTTGCATCCTTAAGCATTGACGCTTTGTCAACATTTGATCGTTCTGATTTTTATTTCCTGATATAGTATTCAGGAACATTTGGTATCATGGGCACATGCTTCATAGGATAGGGAGGTCCAACTTTGATGATATCAACATATGCATCATCAATAGCTTCCAAAAACATCAACATATTTACTCTTCATATAGAATAATCAGCTTTCTTTAGGATGAGAATTTTCATGCTTTCATACTTACTTCCAGACATCTTGACCTTTTCAAATTACCAGTTAATTTGACCGCTCTACTACCACTTATTTTCCAGTAAAGTAATTTTTTAAGGGGGTTGGATACAATTACTAAATAAATCCATGTACTACGGAAGTAAAGTAAGCACAAATGAAACAAATAATAGTTTATATTGATCTTTAATAAACTGCTATAAAACTCTCTCAGGAACAATTTTCTTAAGAGCTTCTAGTTTATACGAATACTCGAGTTAAGCACCTTACAAAGTGATAATCTATTTTGTGTTTATATATCACACAGCTACACAATCAATCCCTATCAATTACAAGATATGTTACAGTATTACTCTTATAATTTCTATACATATCTAAATCAACTACGATCCTGTTAATCAGCACCTCCTGATTTATCTCGCAGATTTGACTTATCTACTCAGATCCTGGAAGTCTTCACATCCTGGCTGTCATATCCTGACTCTTTGACAGATCTTGATTCCTGACACAGACAGTTCCCAACAAACATATACTAGGAGGTGAGTTTGGCCTCACTAGGCAACGTGAGCTAAGAGTACTCTAGCCTCAGATTATCGATTTCTGGGAAGGGAATTTATGACTCGAGAATGCATGCGATGTTCTTACATTCACAGGAAGTAATGTTGAGATGTCACAGGAATGTAAGACATGTTCGGAGAGCAGAGTAACGAAGCTTAACGTATGGGCATCATTCGAATATGAATTTGGGTTGTATGGGTAGAAAGAGCTTTAGGTTAGGCTAGATAAGTTCTAGCTAAAGGAAAACATTAGGCTAGATACCTATAAATATGGGTACATAGGCACCTTTTATAATAAGAGATTGATACTCAACAAGAATAAGCAAACGAGCAAATTTTCTTTTACATTTATTTAGGCATCATATTACAAGCTAAGGTACACATGTAACACCATTTTTTAGTAACTATATGCCATCTTATATCTTTAGTTCAAGTACCAGCCTCCAAACCATTGTTATTATAATTCTCCCTATAATATTTGTACTTGAACGAGGTCCAATCTTTCAATTTCAATATTAAGGTGAAGAATATTAAAATAAAATATTATTGTAGACACCAGCCGGAGGAAAAAAAGGGTAGAGAATGTTGAAGTACTTGGAAGGGATTAAAGAGTGAATAAAAGTAATGAACAGTCAAATATCGAAAGTGGAGATGAAATTTATGAAGAATGCTAAGAGGTGAACATGTTAACAGATTTTGGGCTCATGAATGAAGATTTCTACCCTATTTGGTTGGCGATCCTGTGATGGTAAGATAACCAAATGGGAAGCGAAGAACATGTGCAAATTTTAATGATCACAATAAACCCTTAAAAGCTTTCCACTACCTCGTATCAATCAATTAGTGGATGCTATGGTTGGGCATACAGTAAGCTTCATGGATGCCAACTTCAGTTAGAACCATATTCTGATCAATGGGCCAGATTAACACTACACCTCATTCCTAATAGATTATTGTCTATATTATTATATTAGACATTTTATTTGGGCTCACGAATATATGAGCAACATACCAAAGATTGGTAAATAAAATATTCAAGGATCGTATATTAAAGATGATATGCTGGTTGAGTCCTGAAAAATAATCATAGTCGCCAGTTCGTCAAATTTTTGGGGGAGACTAAGAAATTACAAAATAAAGCACAACAATCTGAGTTGCGTGTTTGTATTGGAGTCGTGGAAGTTTCTCAATTTCACTGTGAGTCATGGGGGAATTGCCACCAAAGTACAAAAGATAAAAACCTTGATGGAGATGAAGTTCCCTCGGTGGGGTAAGGGTGTTTAAATTTTATCTAGCTGAATCACAGCTCTGAACGAGTTCACCTTAACTTATTTAGATAAGTGTCAATATTTTTTAAAGCTATTTAAAAGGTAGGAAAAAACTTTGAATGAACTAAATATCTGTCGGAGTATCTTTTTTTCATAATATTATATCTACATATTTAACTTATTCATTTATCTGTAAACAATTACGGGGATCTGGTCATGATAATGGGACTGAGGTATATTTTTTAGTAATACTAACTAAATATTTGTCGGAGTATCTACTTTTTCATAATATATATACCTTGAATATTTAACTTGTTTATTTATCTGTAAAAATTACAGGAATCAGCTCGTGATGACCAGGATGACAAGTTTGGTGAAACGTAGCGTGTTATAGTTGTATTTATGTTTCTAGACTGTACTTGCGTACTTGGACAAAAAATTTGGACATGCTAGTTTTTTTTTTACTTTTCTTAGATGATGTTAACATAAATATTTGTGTTTCTAGATTGTACTTGTGTTATTAGAAAAATTTGGGACATATATGATGATTTTTTTACTTTTGATGATGTTGAACATTTGAATTTTTGATTTGAGTTAATAATATTGATTTCAATAAAATTGTTTGTCTATATTGTTATGTATGTTGGGAAAGCATATCATTAGACAAGAAAACTATTTTAAAATATGAAAATTATATATCAGCGATCCGGGACAATAGTTGATAAAGGTTGGCACTTAAATTAACATTAGCTACCACATCTAGTTGCTAATACCAATCACAACACTTCACGATGGTTCTCGCTAGCTAAGAGCGATCGCTGAAAATGGCTACATCATTTAATCGCTAATGTCCGTTGCCACTGTTAGGATGGTTGTTAGTCGCTAAATGGAGCAGCAAACCATAGTCACTAACTGGGTTACTGGTTTACAACGCAAGGGGTGCCGCAATCACATGGTCAGAAAGTGGGAGTTGCTAACTCAGATTTGTGACAAGAGGCCGTTGTTGGCTATTGCTGACAGTACGGTCACAAAAGGGCTTCCCTGATGTGCATATCAGCGACCAGATCTTGTGCGACAGAATTTAGCACTGCATTCAGTCGCTGATGATTTTTAGCTACCAAAACTGGTAGCTCAAAGTCGGTCACTTTTATGGCCCTATTTCTTTTAGTGGAGGTGGCGTTCCTGAACATAAAGAAACACATGAGAAACACACCTATATTTTAATCCAAACAAAGGGGAAACACTTATCATCTACCTACCTGTGTTTGTGTATGGTGTAAGTGCAGTCTTAGTTCGAGAGAAGAGGAAGATGCCCTGCTCCCTGTTTATTATGTGAGTTGGAGGCCATTGAAATGATGACATTTTACCTCTTAGGCAGGTCATGCACAAGATTGAGATCTCATAAATAATATTAAAGTGGGATGTGAAGATGGGTTAGTTAAATGTAGAGTACAAGCCCCGAACTACTATTGTAAAGCAAAGTTGAAATAAAATAATATGTCAAGTATATCATTAAGACCAATGAAATCATATAAAGAGCAAGGGACCAAAGTAGTGCACCGAGCATTTTGTCAATCCGCATTCGTGCTACAGTGTTATTCGTATATTACACGGATGATGTAAATTATAACCTGCATGCAATGTGTGATTTATTCATTACATGGCCACATAGTACATCGTAGAAACCCATTCCATATTCGTGAAACACAATGCATAAACTACTATATGTACAAACAAAATTCTTTTCACCCAACTCATTTCCCACCAAAACTCTTAAAGAAAGTAATAGAGATCTCATAAAGGCCACCTATTTAGCCCCTGGCTGTTCGGGAAATCTCTGGCCACATATATGATTTAAATCATATTTATTTTTGATATTTTATTACCTATGACCTATAATACTCCTCGTATACTATTTCAGAATCCAAAGACAAGTTCATCTTAATATTGTCAAGTGTGATAACCGTAATACCCCAAAATCCGGGGTCAAATGATTTGGTCGTCACGATTAAACCTCAATCCAAAACATGTTTAAAAATAAATACTAGAAGTTGAAATATAGCATCTGTGACCCCAAACTTGTTAGAAATATGTTATAGTCTAGATGATAATTCACCAAAACACCTTAAGTAGATTTGTTTAGTGTCTTTTGTAGCCCTAACCAGATAACCACAGTTATCTATCTGTTGAAGGAGTAGCTTATATAAATAACTATATAGCACATTCTGTACACTACAATAGCTAGGGGATTTGGGAGTTTCAGTGTTTTATAATTCATGTTGACTACTAGCAAGATATACAAAATAGGTGGGTTAAGTGTAAATATAAAATGCCTTGTGTTGTGGATATGTTACGAATTTGATGATTTCATTAACAAAATACCTTGGTAGATTTTACTTAGTGAAAAATGTAGCACTCGACGGATAAGGATTATAGTCCCGACGGATGACTCAATATAGTCCCGACGGATGATGATTTATTATCCATCGAGTGAGTAGCTTGTGTAACAATAAGTCTATAGCACATTTCTGCATACACATTGTTTAGATTCTGTAGTAGTACTCAAGTCATGTTGACTTTAACTAGATATGCATAATAGGTTGATTAATTGTATATAGATGATGTCTTGTAATTCTGCATAAATGAAATGAAGTTAAGTGCCAGATAGCTACCCGACCGATAAACAACAATGCCACTCGACGGATGATCAATAAGGCAATCTGACGGATGATCTTGAACCCGACGGATAAAGAATTCAAACATCTATTGATAGTAACAACACAGTCACATGCGTCGAGTGTATGCAAATGGAATGTGGAAGTCTATTCAACTGGGTTTTAGAGAATAAAGAAGTATTGACATTTCCATGCTATTATGAAGATATTCAAAGATGCTGGAATAGAGTAATGAAGCATCATAGTATTAGACTTGATAGGTTTTGTTTTATTATCTTGTCTTATTACTTTGTAATTTTGGTGATATATAAACTAAGAAGTAGCAAATAGAACAATAAGAACACTAAGCAAGATTTTCTTAGAGAAACATTTGTAAGCTGTATTTTTAGCATTTCTCTGTAAACTTATTTGTTCATATTTGTAAGCAACTATGAGCTAATTGCTACACAGATTTCTCTTGATATAATATATATCTCTGGTGGATACATTCAAATCCACCAGAAAGTTTTTAAAGACTTGTATTTTTAATTACTTGTGTTTTGATTCATTCTAAGTTATTATTCCGCACTTTGCAAATCAATTCACACAGATATATATTTTAAGTTAGAACACTTTTAAACCAAGAAAAAGTTTCAAGAATTCCATTCAACCCCCCTTTTGTAATTCTTGTTGCATTGTTAGGGACTAACAATTGGTATCAGAGCAAGCTCTTGATAAACGAAGAGTTTAAAGATCACACCAAAATAGCAAGATGAACAAGAAGGATGTTGAAGTCAAGATTCCTTTTCTGGATAAAGATAATTACCATCACTGGAAGGTAAAAATGCATCTTCACCTTCTTACTCAAGATGAGGCCTATGCAGATTGCATAGAAAGAGGCCCTCATGTACCAATGAGAGTTGCAAGTGGAAATGAGCCATCTGTCCCCAAGCCAAGGCATGAATGGTCTGATCCTGATATTGAACAAGTCACGAAAGATAAGAAGGCCATGAATATCTTGTTCAATGGAGTTGATGGTGACATATTTGACAACATCATCAATTGCAAAACTACCAAGGAAGTTTGGGATACAATACAGATTATCTGTGATGGCACTGAACAAGTCGGGGAAAATAAGATGCAGCTGCTAATTCAGCAATATGAGCACTTTCACAGTGAAGATAGTGAGTCTCTCACTGATATTTTTAGTAGATTTCAAAAACTACTAAATGCTATGAAGTTGCATGGAAAGGTTTATCAGACAAAAGACTCCAGTCTGAAGTTCCTTAAATCTCTTCCAAAGGAATGGAAACCAATGATAGTCTCATTGAGAAACTCTCAAGACTATAAGGAGTTTCCTTTGGAGAGACTGTATGGCATCCTAAAGACTTATGAGCTTGAAATAGAGCAAGATGAAAGGATGGCGAGAGGAAAGAAGAAATGAGGGTCCATTGCACTAGTTGCTGAGTTAGAGAAAGAGAAGGAGATGAAGATGGAAGCTGTTGAATCAATTTCAAAGGTCTGTGAAAACAAGGGCAAGGGGCTGGTAGCAGAAAATGAAGATTCTTTGAGCCAAGATGACATGGAAGATATTGATGAACATCTAGCATTTCTTTCCAGAAGATTTGCCTAGCTCAAGTTCAAGAAGAACTTTGGAGCAGCCAAGCCAAATAGAAACATGGTGGATAAATTTAAATTCAAATGTTTCAAATGTGGCTTGGCAGGGCACTTTGCCAGTGAGTGTAGAAAGTCAGATTCCAACAAAAAGAAGTTTGAGCCTGTGGATTATAAACATAAATACTTTGAGTTGCTCAAACAAAAGGAAAGGGCTTTCATTACACAGGAAAATGACTGGGCAGCAGATGGTCTGGATGAAGATGAGGATGTCAGCTATGTCAATCTAGCCCTAATGGCCAAGTTTGATGAAACAGAGACAAGTTCTTCAAGTAATCAGGTAATCACCACTAACCTTGCATATTTATCTAAAGCTGAGTGTAATGATGCTATAAATGACATGTCTACAGAATTATATCATTTGTGTGTTACACTTAAGTCTCTTACTAAGGAAAATGCTAAAATCAAAGAAAACAATTTATTTTTAAGTGAGAGGAATAATGTGCTAGAGTCTCAGTTCATTGAATTTGAAAAAATAAGAATTGAGTGTAAAATTGCTAAGGAAGAATTAACTGAGTCCTTGAAGAAAGAAGAGATCTTGAAGAAGCAGCTTGAACGAGAACAGGAGGTGATTAAGGCATGGAAAACATCTAGAGATGTTCATGCTCAAATCACCAAAGTTCAAGGGATTGAGTCCTTTTGTGATGCAGCCTGGAAGAAGGATAAGGAGAAGCTGGAATCCAATTTGGTTGAAGGATTGCTAACAGATGTAGACTCAACGGATGATGAGGGTCATCCGTCGGATAACAAAAAGGGTTATCCGTCGAGTGATATAAATCCTCATCCGTCGACTGTGAGCAAGCCTGTGAGTAAAGCCAAACTTGTCAAGTTAAATTAGAAATATGGATTAGTTTCCAAGAATTTTGTTCAAGAAGAATCCAGTCAAGTGAAGAAGGAGAAAAAGGCTAATGTTGGTCATATGTGATAAGTGGCATTTTATACCACTTAGAACGTCTTAAAATTGCTTAAATTGGTGTCTTGAAATCAAGTATTTTGTGTATTTAATGCGTTTTTCTAGTGTTTATGCATTTCAGGGTTTTAGTTGCATTTCGGGGGAGGAATCATCAAGAATAAGCCTTGGCATGTGTTCACCATTGCGAGAGGAAAGAAACGGGCAGATTACGGCGAAGAAACGGAGCGAAATCAGAATTTTTCCAGTAGAGGTCTGAGCGCCCGCTCAGCATTGCTGAGCGGCCACGCAGCAAGCTGAGCGCCCGCTCAGCTATGCTGAGCGGCCGCGCAGGGTCGGGAAAAAAAACAGATTATTTTAGGACTTCTACTTTTGTTTGGTTTCCACTTCTATGTAATCTGAGTTTTATGGGACTATTATATAAGTAGATTTGAGACGTTTTTCACAAGTGTGGAAGAAAGAAGATTGTGTTTTTACGCAAGGAGCGAAGGAGATAAGGAAGAAGACCGATTTAGCACATCGCAATGAAGAGGAAGCATATATTCTTGTGATTCTTGTTTCGTTGTAACGTTGGATGCTAGTTTTCTTGCTTTGAACTTATTTACTCTTGTGACGTACTCTGTTTTAATATAATTAGTTTATTTATTATTTTCTTGTGTTTGTTTATCATGATTTCATATGAACCCATGATGACGATAAGTGCTATTATGGGCTAATCGTGATCATGGGGTTGCAACGGATTTATTATGGAATTCTTTAGTTAATTGTTGAATACTTTAGTCTGTGATGATTGCATGATATCTAGTATTGGTTGTGCGTATTCGTCTTATGTGCGTCGCGAACATATAAAATAGGGTGTTAATCTCTTGTGAAGCGACGGTGGATCTTGAGATTTAGAACTTGCCATGCTAGCATAGGTTCATGTACGTTGTGCATGATTAGTGGGTAACTCTAACAGTTTTATTTGCCCTATGTAATCAAAAGGAATAACTTGTGCTTAAATCGTTGTGTTGTCAATTTCTGTAGACATATGGGAACTCAACATAATTGATGACTATTCAACTTCTATCTTAATTGTGGATGTTTGGTAGAATGATATTAGTACAATGAAAGTTGGCTTTTATCAGTTTCGTGTTGTTCGATTAATATCATCACTGTCACATGCTAAAGGTAATAACAATGGCTATAGAAGGAAGTAATAATGAAGTCATGATCTCATGAGTGTTTTATTATTGATAAATTGAAGTGTTAGTTAAGTGATTAATTAAGTAGTTAATTATAGTTAATATTTAATCAACAATTTTAAGTGTTAGTGTCTTAACATTGAGAAGTAATCATACATTGGTGAGTGAGTTTAATTAGACAATAATTTAGTCTGAGTCTCTGAGGGAATGAACTAGAAAGTATTCTATATTACTTGCGAACGCGTATACTTGCGTGAATATTAGTGCGTGTTTTCGCCCTAACAAGTTTTTGGCGCCGCTGCCGGGGACTCGGCGTATTTGTTTAGTTTATGTACTTACCATATTGGTCATTAGGACTCAGTGATTAGGACGTAGTAGTTACTTATTTTTTTCCGGTTGTGTTTCAGGTACTTTAGCAAGCGTTTATGCAAACTTGTTCTCGCGCTCGCAAGAGGACTTTAGATACAGCTGAGGAGACAGACGAAGTTCTTGATATTCCGGAGAAGTTAGATTTTGAGGATTCGGATTCAGGAACTGAGCAGAAAGAACCAGTAAACATGGGAGATCGTATTGTTCAAGCTGATCCAGCTCTTATGGATTTTTCTCGGCCTAAAATTGATGACATTCAGTCAAGCATCCTTCATCCGGCTATTCAAGCTAACACCTTTGAAATCAAGCCGGGCACTATTCAGATGGTGCAGAATTCTGTTTCTTTTGGAGGAGCGGCAACTGAAGACCCCAACATGCACATAAGGAATTTTGTCGAGATCTGCAGTACTTTTAAGTATAATGGCGTGACTGATGAGGCTATCAAGTTGAGGCTTTTCCCATTCTCACTAAGGGACAAGGCTAAAGACTGGTTACATTCTGAACCAGCTGGGTCCATCACTATGTGGCAAGATCTTGCAAAAAAGTTTCTGGTGAAGTTTTATCCGATGGTAAAGACTGCTGCTATGAGGAGTGCTCTTACTCAGTTTGCGCAGCAACCTACAGAATCTATGTGCGAGGCTTGGGAACGCTACAAGGAAATGTTGAGAAAATGTCCACATCATGGAATGCCGGATTGGATGGTGATCACTGGTTTCTATAATGGTTTGGGGGCCCAATCTCGGCCCATGCTCGATGCAGCAGCTGGAGGCGCCTTATGGGCTAAAAGCTATACTGAGGCGTATAATCTTATAGAGACGATGGCTGCAAATGAGCATCAAAACCCAACTCAGAGGATGACGTCAGGCAAGGTAGCAGGTATTCTGGAAGTTGATGTAGCCACCGCTATTGCAGCCCAGCTCCAAGCGCTATCAATGAAGGTTGATTCTCTGGCTACGTATGGAGTTAATCAAATAGCTATGGTTTGTGAGCTTTGTGCAGGTTCTCATGCTACGGATCAGTGTTCTCTTGTCAACGAATCTGTTCAGTATGTGAATAATTATCAGCGACAACAGCAGCCTGTGCCAGCGACCTATCATCCTAACAACAGAAATCATCCAAATTTCAGCTGGGGGAATAATCAGAATGCTATTCAGCCACCATATCAGCAAGGAGTGAGTAAACAGTTTAACCCACCTGGATTCCAGCAACCACAGCAGTATGCTACAAGGCAATCATATCCTCAACAGGGAAGTGCGGCTGTACCTACTAGTGCTGATTTTGAGGAACTTAAGCTGTTGTGCAAGAGTCAGGCGATTTCTATCAAGACCTTGGAAAATCAAATTGGTCAATTAGCCAATGCAGTGCTCAATCGTCAACCTGGCACTCTTCCCAGTGACACGGAAGTACCAGGCAGGAAGGAAGCTAAAGAGCAAGTCAAGGCTATTACCTTAAGGTCTGGAAAAGTAGCTGATTCTGGAAAGGCAAAAGAAGTAGAAGCTGAAATTAGAGATGAAGAATCTAAGCAAAAGGAGAAAGCGGCGGAACCAAGGAAGACTACTATTGAACACACTCTGCCTGAGGCTAATACAGGGAAGAAACAGCTCTATCCTCCACCACCTTTTCCTAAGAGATTGCAGCAACAAAAGATGGATAGACAGTTCGGAAAGTTTCTGGAGGTGTTCAAGAAACTTCACATCAATATACCTTTCGCTGAGGCTCTTGAACAAATGCCTAGTTATGCAAAGTTTATGAGGACTATTCTTTCAAGGAAGGTGAAACTGGATGACCTCGAAACCGTTGCTCTCACGGAAGAATGCAGCGCTGTTCTGCAGCAAAAGTTACCACCAAAACTGAAAGATCCAGGAAACTTCACCATTCCTTGCACCATTGGCAATCTGACTTTTGACAAGTGCCTTTGTGATTTGGGAGCAAGCATTAATCTGATGCCGTTGTCGATCTTTAAAAAGCTGGATCTGCCTGATCCAAAACCCACATACATGTCGCTACAATTGGCTGACCGTTCCATTACTTACCCAAGGGGCATAGTTGAGGATGTGCTCGTCAAGGTGGATAAGCTCTTCTTTCCAGCAGATTTTGTTATTCTAGATTTTGAGGAAGATAAGAAGATTCCCATAATCTTGGGAAGGCCTTTCTTGGCTACTGGCCGTACCTTGATAGATGTGCAAAAAGGTGAACTTACTATGCGGGTCCAAGATGAGGATGTGACCTTCAACGTATTCAAGGCAATGAAATTCCCTACAGAAGATGAGGAGTGCTTAAAAGTGGATGTGATTGATTCTGCGGTTACTTCGGAACTCGATCACATGCTAATGTCTGATGCATTGGAAAAGGCCTTAGTGGGGGATTTTGACAGCGATGATGAAGATAGCAACGAACAATTACAATATCTGAACGCTTCTCCCTGGAAGCGAAAGCTGTACATACCATTTGAATCTCTTGGTACTTCTGACCTTAAGAATGCTGAAGGGAAGCTCAAACCATCAATAGAGGAAGCACCTACCTTGGAGCTCAAGCCATTACCTGAGCACTTGAGGTATGCTTTTTTAGGTGATTCATCTACGTTACCTGTTATTATTTCATCTGACCTTTCAGGAAGTGAGGAAGACAAGCTCTTAAGGATTTTGAGAGAATTCAAATCGGCTATAGGATGGACCATAGCAGACATCAAGGGGATAAGCCCTTCATATTGTATGCATAAAATTCTGCTAGAGGAAGGTAGTAAGCCATCTGTGGAACAGCAGCGAAGACTGAATCCCATCATGAAGGAGGTGGTGAAGAAAGAAATTCTGAAATGGCTAGATGCAGGCATCATTTATCCTATTTCTGACAGCTCGTGGGTGAGCCCCGTACAATGTGTCCCTAAGAAAGGAGGTATCACTGTGGTCGCAAATGAAAAGAATGAGCTCATCCCTACTCGAACAGTTACAGGATGGAGAGTATGCATGCATTATAGAAAATTGAACAAAGCCACAAGGAAGGATCACTTCCCTCTTCCATTTATTGATCAGATGCTTGACAGATTGGCGGGTCATGAGTATTTTTGTCTTCTGGATGGTTATTCCGGGTATAATCAGATTTGTATTGCACCAGAGGATCAGGAAAAGACGACCTTCACTTGTCCATTTGGCACGTTTGCTTTTCGCAGAGTTTCGTTTGGGTTATGTGGCGCCCCGGCCACCTTTCAGAGATGTATGATGGCTATATTCTCTGACATGATTGGAAATAACGTCGAAGTGTTCATGGATGACTTCTCCGTCTTTGGACACTCATATGATGAATGTTTGAATAATCTGCACGCCGTACTCAAAAGATGCGTGGAAACTAATTTGGTGCTCAATTGGGAGAAATGTCATTTTATGGTGCGTGAATGCATTATCCTTGGGCATAAGGTCTCTAGCAAGGGTCTGGAGGTGGACAAGGCCAAGGTGGGAGTCATTGAAAATCTTCCTCCACCTAATTCTGTGAAAGGAATCCGTAGTTTTCTTGGTCATGCGGGTTTTTATCGGCGATTCATCAAGGACTTTTCAAAGATATCTAAGCCGTTGTGCAATTTGCTTGAGAAAGATGTGCCTTTCAAATTTGATGATGAATGTTTGGCAGCATTCGAGACTCTCAAGAAGAGTTTGATCACTGCACCAGTTATTACAGCACCAGATTGGACAGAACCGTTTGAGATGATGTGTGATGCGAGTGATTATGCGGTAGGTGCAGTTCTGGGACAGCGCAAGAAAAATCTCTTCCATGTAGTCTACTATGCGAGTAAGACTTTAAATGGTGCCCAATTAAACTACACCACTACTGAGAAGGAGCTTTTGGCTATAGTCTTTGGGTTTGAGAAATTTTGATCGTATCTACTTGGTACGAAAGTAACAGTATTCACTGATCATGCAGCTATTCGCTATCTGGTTTCCAAGAAGGATTCGAAGCCGAGACTCATTCGTTGGGTGCTTTTACTTCAGGAATTTGAGTTAGAGATCAAAGATAGAAAAGGTACTGAGAATCAAGTAGCTGACCATCTCTCTAGGTTGGAGAATCCCGATTCTACTTCACAAGATAGGACGTTAATCAATGAATCTTTTCCGGATGAGCAGTTGTTTGCAATTCAGGAGGAAGAACCATGGTTTGCAGATATTGTAAACTATCTCGTCAGCAATATAATGCCTCCTACTTTGACATCCGCTCAAAAGAAGAAGTTTCTGCATGAGGTGAAGTGGTATATGTGGGATGAACCACATTTGTTTAGACAGGGAGCTGACCAGATCATCAGGAGATGTATCCCGTTCTGTGAGACGGAGGGAATATTACGAGACTGCCATTCCACGGTTTATGGTGGACACTATGGTGGTGAGAAGACGGCAGCTCGTATTCTGTAAGCAGGTTTTTTCTGGCCTACTTTGTTTAAGGATGCTCATCAGTTTGTTTTAAGGTGTGATCGTTGCCAAAGAGTGGGAAATTTGTCAAGGAAAGATGAGATGCCATTAAATGTGATGCTTGAAGTCGAGGTCTTTGATGTGTGGGGAATCGATTTCATGGGGCCTTTTATCTCGTCTTGCAATAATCAGTACATCTTGCTGGCAGTCGATTATGTCTCAAAATGGGTCAAAGTTAAAGCTTTACCGATAAATGATGCAAAGGCAGTGCTAAATTTTCTTCATAAGCAAATTTTCACAAGGTTTGGAACACCTCGGGTAATCATAAGTGATGAAGGATCGCATTTTTGCAACCGTAAGTTCACTTCTATGATGCAGCGTTATAATGTGAATCATCGAGTAGCTACTGCCTATCATCCGCAAACAAATGGTCAAGCGGAAGTGTCTAACAGAGAGATAAAGTGCATTCTAGAGAAGGTTGTTTGTCCGTCAAGGAAGGATTGGTCTTTAAAGCTCGATGAAGCTGTTTGGGCTTACAGAACAGCATACAAAACTCCACTTGGGATGTCACCGTTTCAGTTGGTGTACGGTAAGGGATGTCATCTACCTGCGGAGCTTGAGCATAAGGCCTACTGGGCATTGAAGAAGTTGAACCTGGATTTAGATGCAGCTGGTAAGAAAAGAATGCTTCAGCTTAATGAACTTGATGAATTTCGACTTCAAGCGTATGAAAATAACAAAATGTATAAGAAAAAGGTGAAGAGGTGGCACGATAGGAAGCTAAATCCAAAGTTATTTGTGCCAGGGCAACAAGTTCTCTTATTTAACTCTCGGCTCCGACTTTTTCCTGGGAAGTTGAAATCAAGGTGGTCTGGACCTTTTATTGTCAAAACTGTGTCTCCACATGGAGCGGTGGAAATTTTTGAGAATGATCCGGACCAAGCATTCAAGGTTAACGGTCAGCGGTTGAAGCACTACTATGGGGACATGGCAAACCGAGAAGTGGTTAGTGCCATTTTGTTGACTACTTGAGAAGGGTACGAAACGTCAAGCTAACGACGAAAAAGAAGCGCTGCGTGGGAGGCAACCCATGAATTATTGTTACAGGAACCCTTAGAAGTTAATAACCTATCCAAAAACACAAAAAAATCAGAAAACAGGGGCTGAAATTTTTTTTTCCCAGTGACCCCCTGAGCGCCCGCTCAGCTTTAATGAGCGACCGCGCAGCAAGCTGAGCGCCCGCTCAGCTTTGCTGAGCGACCGCTCAGGGGTCGAGTACCAGAATTTTTTTTTTTCAGTTCAGAAAAAAAAAAAATAAAAAAAAAAAAAATAAAAAAATAAAATAAAAAGAAGCACAAAAACAGTTTTAGCCCATAAACCCACGATTTGTTCCCACTACCCCTTCATTTTTCTCCTTAATTCCCAAACCCTAATCTAATCCAAACCCTATATATACATACACCTATTCTACATATCTCCCACAAAACTTCCTACACTTAAACCCTCTCACAAACATCAAAAATCAGTTCTTACACACTTTTATTCACGAATCAATGGCACCCAAGAGAGCACACACTATTGACAACAACAGCACAGTTCCTACTGCTGATTCATCGAGGGGTACTGCTGCAAGGCCTCGGTTAACTGACAGAGCTGCGGAGGAGGAGTACACTAGGCTGTTGGGGAAGCCGATTCTGAAGGAGAGGGGGTTTTTACCATCGGGGAGGGATGGTGAGTTGCTGCCCATGATTGCAGAGAAGGGGTGGATAGCTTTTTGTGAGTCACCCGAAGCAGTACCGATGAGCGTTGTTCGCGAGTTCTACGCGAACGCAAAGGCCGAAAAGAATGGGTTTTCTGTGGTCCGTGGGCTGACGGTTGATTATCATCCTGCGGCGATTCGCCGTGTGATTGGACAGCGAGAGAGGAAGCCCGAGGAGGAGAACTGGAATGAAAAGACTGCTGAGGATTTTGACTTGATTTGATTTGTGCGACTCTCTGTCGACCGAGCACAGTTTGGACCTGCAGGACCGGCACTAATGAGTATCGTCACTTTCCGGCGATCGCCATGAACAGGTATGCCCGTGCATGGAATGCATTTATTTATGCTAATATTTTGCCTTCTTCGCATGCACACGAGGTCACAGTTGAGAGAGCACAGTTGTTGTGGGGAATTCTGAATGAGGAATACTATGTGGACCTTGGTGAGTTTATCTACCAAGGAATTCTAAAGTTTTTGAGGGGAGCGAAGCATATGAATATCCCTTATGCATCTACGGTTACGAAGCTATGCCGAGCAGTGGGAGTGAACTGGCCGGCTCATGAGCAGTTGCAGTTGCCAGCAGCTCCGATTGATTCTGGCACTCTGAATGGGATGCAGGAGTGGACCGGTGGTGACCCTGAGGAGCATGGGATGGGTTATCATCTTCCAGGAGGGCATCCAGCACGAGGTGCTACTATGGCTAGGCCAGGGCGTGATGAGGCTGGTTCTTCGAGAGCTCAGGAGGGTGCTAGGATGGTTGATGCCCAGTATAGGAGGCTTTCACGGTGGATGGATGCCATGTATGAGACGCAGAGCAGGTTTGCTCAGGAGCTCACCCTTGCGATAGGGACTGCTTTTCGAGGACTTGGAGCTGATATCCAGTGGCCAGTTTTTGGTGAGGACTCTGCATACCCGCCGCCTGATACTCCACCCACTGAGGGTGATGATGATGATGACTCCGAGTAGGTATACCCTGTGTTCCTTTCTACTACTTTCACTGAGGACAGTGAAGATTTTTATTTTGGGGGTGGTAGTTAAGGAATATTGTGTGTGTGTCATTTAGTTGCATATTCATGATAGTTTAGCTCATATAGTTGCATAATTTATGCATATAGTTTTTTTTTTGTTATGAATGTCATGTAGCTCATGCATTTACCATGATCCCTTTTGCAATGATTTATCGACTGAATTATGATATTGATGCGAGTGTAGTGATAGCATTAAAGTGATATAAAGTTGTGTAGGTTGATATGCATGCTAGAAACAATTGTAAGTCCACTAAGTCTTAGAGAATGCGTAAGGGCTAGATTGTTGTTATGATTTGGTTGTTTTCAAGGTCAATCTGCTTATTATGCTTAGATTTTGATTATAGGTTCTTAGTGATAAAGGCATGAAAAAGAAAAAATTTTGGAGAAAAAAATATGGAAGTTGTTGCTAGTTGTGGCTAGGCGTCAAATGGCTAGTAGCCAGCTCGCATATGGTGCGAGTAGTCTAGGGTTGAGCAAGATGGAGCGAAACGCACTTGCTCAGAAGTTATAAAAAAAAATTGCATAATTGATCAAGAGTGGGCTCTTTGGTATTCGAGTTATTAAGTTCTTAGGGGACTTTGTGCCTAGTGACCTAAGGCTTTTAGAGTCTGGGATCCGCTAACCTAACGCTCGTTACATGGATACCATTGTATAAGTCTTTTGTGGACCTCACTCATTGCACGGTCAAATAAGCATTTGAGTTGTAAATAAAAAGCACGATTCCGTAGTAAGCTCCAGAGTTCTTGTAGTGTTGTATATCACTTTGTGCCTAGAATTTTTTATTCTTTGTATAATCATAGGATTGCCTTGAGGATAGTCTAGTCATAGTAATTGGTCTAGTTCCGAAGCATATCTGTTAAGCATTGGCACACACCACGTTTCTGGCTGTATGTCCGTTTGCATGAGTTTGTTGATCTTTAGTTGTCTAACTGCATTCGTTGAGATGTGACAATTTGGTTGGTTAATTGTAGTAAGGTGGATCACTGCATTTTCATATAGATTGCATTCATGCATGTTTTTATTTGAGTCTGTGACGCTTTTTATTTGAGTTTGTGACGCTAGATGAAAATCATCGATTTAAGTTTGGGGGTGTGATAAGTGGCATTTTATACCACTTAGAACGTCTTAAAATGGCTTAAATTGGTGTCTTGAAATCAAGTATTTTGTGTATTTGATGCGTTTTTCTAGTGTTTATGCATTTCAGGGTTTTAGTTGCATTTCGGGGGAGGAATCATCAAGAATAAGCCTTGGCATGTGTTCACCATTGCGAGAGGAAAGAAACGGGCAGATTACGGCAAAGAAACGGAGCGAAATCAGAATTTTTCCAGTAGAGGTCTGAGCGCCCGCTCAGCATTGCTGAGCGGCCGCACAGGGTCGGGAAAAAAAACAGATTATTTTAGGACTTCTACTTCTGTTTGGTTTCCACTTCTATGTAATCTGAGTTTTATGGGACTATTATATAAGTAGATTTGAGATGTTTTTCACAAGTGTGGAAGAAAGAAGACTGTGTTTTTACGCAAGGAGCGAAGGAGATAAGGAAGAAGACCGATTTAGCACACCGCAACGAAGAGGAAGCATATATTCTTGTGATTCTTATTTCGTTGTAACGTTGGATGCTAGTTTTCTTGCTTTGAACTTATTTACTCTTGTGACGTACTCTGTTTTAATATAATTAGTTTATTTATTATTTTCTTGTGTTTGTTTATCATGATTTCATATGAACCCATGATGACGATAAGTGCTATTATGGGCTAATCGTGATCATGGGGTTGCAACGGATTTATTATGGAATTCTTTAGTTAATTGTTGAATACTTTAGTGTGTGATGATTGCATGATATCTAGTATTGGTTGTGCGTATTCGTCTTATGTGCGTCGCGAACATATAAGATAGGGTGTTAATCTCTTGTGAAGCGACGGTGGATCTTGAGATTTAGAACTTGCCATGCTAGCATAGGTTCATGTACGTTGTGCATGATTAGTGGGTAACTCTAACAGTTTTATTTGCCCTATGTAATCAAAAGGAATAACTTGTGCTTAAATCGTTGTGTTGTCAATTTCTGTAGACATATGGGAACTCAACATAATTGATGACTATTCAACTTCTATCTTAATTATGGATGTTTGGTAGAATGGTATTAGTACAATGAAAGTTGGCTTTTATCAGTTTCGTGTTGTTCGATTAATATCATCACTGTCACATGCTAAAGGTAATAACAATGGCTATAGAAGGAAGTAATAATGAAGTTGTGATCTCATGAGTGTTTTATTATTGATAAATTGAAGTGTTAGTTAAGTGATTAATTAAGTAGTTAATTATAGTTAATATTTAATCAACAATTTTAAGTGTTAGTGTCTTAACATTGAGAAGTAATCATACATTGGTGAGTGAGTTTAATTAGACAATAATTTAGTCTGAGTCTCTGAGGGAACGAACTAGAAAGTATTCTATATTACTTGCGAACGCGTATACTTGCGTGAATATTAGTGCGTGTTTTCGCCCTAACAATATGACTATCAAGCAATTGAGTGACAGACTGGAGAAGATTGAGGTTAAAAGAGAGGCCAAAAAGAAAAATAATAGAAATGGTAAAGTAGGAATTAACAAGCACAATAACTACACACCTGATAAATATGCTCCTAGAAAAATCTGTGTCAAGTGTGGTAGTGTAAATCATTTGTCTATTAACTGCAAATCTGCCATGCCTACTTCCATATTTGTGCCACCTCACTTTACCAACATGAATTCTATGCCTTCTATGCATATGAATGCTATGTCTACACAGAATATGAATGCACAGTTTGCTAATATGCCATTTGCACCTAATCCTTATTATGCTGCATTTAGTATGCCATAAATGCCATTTAGCATGCCTTACTGGAATAACATATTTACTAATAGCATGCCATTTCCAGTTAATCAAAATATGCATGATAATTCTGTTGCAATGAATGGTTTCAAAGGTTCAACTCAAATGACTAAGGATGAATTTGATATCCCCAAGTCAAATGAGATAAAACCTAAGAAACAGAAAAAGAAAGCTAACAAGACAGGACCCAAGGAAACTTGGGTACCAAAATCAACTTGATTTGATTTTGATGTGTGCATGGAAACAGAAAGAATCTATGGTACTTGGATAGTGGTTGTTCAAGACACATGAATGGTGATTCTACCCTGCTCACATAGTTCAAGGAGAGAGCTGGCCCAAGTATTACTTTTGGAGATGACAGGAAGGGTTATACTGTGGGATATGGCTTGATTTCAAAAGTCAATGTCATCATTGAGGAGGTTGCCTTAGTGGATGGACTCAAGCATAATCTGTTGAGTATTAGCCAGCTTTGTGATAAAGGCAATTCAGTAACCTTCAACTCAGAAGCCTGTGTTGTGACTAATAAGAGGAGCAACAAAGTTCTCACTGGTGTGAGAAAAGGAAATGTGTACCTAGCTGACTTTAACTCATCAAATACAGAATCTGTTACTTGTCTTCTCAGCAAAGCAAGTCAGGATGAAAGTTGGTTATGGCACAAGAAGCTATCCCATCTAAACTTCAAGACCATGAATGAACTACTAAAGAAAGAACTGGTTAGAGGCATTCCCCAAGTGGAGTTTTCTAAGGATGGATTGTGTGATGCCTGTCAAAAAGGAAAGCAGATAAAAGCATCATTCAGAAAGAAGCTTGATTCAACAATTGAAGAACCTTTGCAACTGCTACACATGGATTTGTTTGGACCAGTCAATGTGTTGTCCATCTCAAGGAAAGGATTTTTCCTAGTAATTGTAGATGATTTCTCAAAGTTCTCTTGGACATATTTCCTAAAGTCTAAAGATGAGGCTAGTGAAATCATCATAAATCATATAAGGCAAGTCAATAATCATCCTGATTTCAAAGTTAGAAGAATCAGGAGTGACAATGGAACTGAGTTCAAGAATTCTATCATGAGAGCATTTAGTGAAGAATATGGGATTTTGCATGAGTTTTCAGCAGCAAGAACACAACAAAATGGAGTGGTAGAAAGGAAGAACATATCACTTATTAAAGCTGCCAGAACAATGCTTGAAGAATCTAAATTACCAACATATTTCTGGGCTGAAGTTGTAAATACTGCATGCTACACTCAAAATATTTCTCTGATTAATCAAGCAAAATGCATGACTCCCTATCAATTGTTCAAGAACAAGAAGCCAACTCTAAATTTTCTTCATGTCTTTGGCTGCAAATGCTATATCTTGAGAAATCAAACTGATCAGAATGGGAAATTTGATGCTAAAGTAGATGAAGTAATTTTTGTTGGATATGATGTTGGTAAAGCATACAGAGTCTACAATCTAAGAACCAACATTGTTGTGGAATCAATACATGTTGTGTTTGATGACAAAAAGATTGAAGAACTGCAAGATGGAGATTACCATGAGAGCCTCAAATTTGACAATGTAGAGATGGTTAGTGATGACAGTGATGATGAAAGTGATCAAGAAACAGTATCAAAGGATAATGCAGAAAAATCTACTACCAATGAAGCACAAAATTCAACATCCGTCGAGTTGCAAAATGCTTCATCCGTCGAGAGACAATCTGCCTTATCCATCGAGAGATAACCAGCCTCATCCATTGGTACTCAAAATTCACCATCCGTCGGGTCATCAAAAGAAGCTGGGAGTCAGAATAGATCACCTACAGAAAGCTCTCCCTTCACAATTCAAAGATCCATCAACTCAGGGGGAGTTTCAAACAATCAAAACTCAATCACACATCAAGACAACCATGAGGCCTCTTCATCTAGAGCTAATCTACCTCAGCAAAGGAAATGGACAAAGGATCACCCATTTAAGCTCATCATTGGTGATGTATCTTCTAGGGTTCAAACAAGGAGAGAAACTCAAGAAGAATGTCTATACAACAACTTTCTTTCTAAGGAAGAACCTAAGAAGGTAGAAGAAGCTTTGTTGGATCCTGATTGAATTTTAGCTATGCAGGAGCAGCTAAACCAATTTGAGAGGAATAAGGTATGGAAGCTGGTGCCCAAGCCTAAAGGAAAGAATCCAATTGACACCAAATGGGTATTCAGAAACAAGATGGATAAAATAGCATAGTTGTCAGGAACAAAGCTAGATTGGTTGCTAAGGGCTATTGTCAACAAGAAGGAATAGATTTTGATGAAACATTTGCTCCTGTTGCAAGACTTGAAGCCATCAGAATCTTCTTAGCTTATGCAGCCCATGCCAATTTCAAAGTCTTTCAAATGGATGTCAAAAGTGCCTTTCTGAATGGAGATTTGGAGGAAGAAGTCTATGTCAGTCAGTCTCCTGGTTTTGAAGATCCAAATTTTCCAGAATATGTTTACTATCTTTTGAAAGCACTTTTTGACTGAAGCAAGCACCTAGAGCCTGGTATGACACTTTGTCAAAGTTTCTTTTAGAGAATCACTTCACTAGAGGTACTGTAGATAAAACTCTTTTCTTTAGAAATGTTAATGGCTCTAGTATACTTGTTCAAATTTATGTAGATGACATTATTTTTGGCTCTACAGATGAAAAACTTTGCAAAAAAAATTCCAAATTGATGCAAAGTAAGTATGAAATGAGTATGATGGGAGAACTAACTTACTTTCTTGGTTTGCAAGTAAGCAAGTTAGTGATGGCATATTCATTAGTCAAACTAAATACATTTATGATCTTTTAAAGAAGTTTGATCTAATGGATTGCACATCTGCAAAAACTCCCATGGCCACTGCAACTAAGCTTGAATTAAACACTACTAAAAAGTTTGTGGATATTTCAAGTTATAGGGGCATGGTTGGCTCACTTTTGTACTTAACAGCTAGTAGGCCAGATATAATGTTTGCTACATGTTTGTGTGCTAGATTTCAGGCTGATCCTAGAGAATCTCACTTAGTAGCTATTAAGAGAATTTTCAGATTTCTCAAGGGAACACCAAAACTTAGCATTTGGTACCCTAGAGATTCTGGTTTTGATCTAACTGGTTATTCAGATGCAGATTATGCAGGTTGTAGAATTGAGAGAAAAAGTACAACAGGAACCTGTCAATTTCTAGGAAACAAGCTTGTGTCCTGGTTCAGTAAAAAGCAAAATTTAGTTTCTACTTCTATAGCTGAAGCTGAATATATTGCTGCTGGCAGTTGTTGTGCACAGATTTTGTGGATGAAGAACCAATTGCTAGACTATGGTCTGCAAGTGGAAAGAATTCCCATTTTCTGTGATAACACAAGTGCAATTGCCATCACTGAAAATCCAGTACATCATTCAAGGACAAAGCACATAGACATCAAGTACTACTTCATAAGGGAACATGTAATGAATGGTACTGTGGAACTACATTTTATTCCAAGTGAAAAGCAGCTTGCAGATATATTTACCAAGCCACTGGATGAATCCACCTTTTCATGGTTGGTTAGTGAGTTAGGTATGCTAAATTACTCTTAAATCTTTTCAGATAATTTGCAAGTTGTAATGCAGCCAGAAACTTAATTAATTTTTCAGTCTTGGATGAAATTTTGGCTAAGTAAAAATTTACATCTCGACGGATGATCATTATCCATCGAGTTTGATCATCCGTCGGTATACATTTTATTAATAAAATCAATTACTTTTCTGGAATATTTTATGACTCGACGGATAACTGATTTATCTCATCCGTTGAATTTTCTGAATCTTAGCCGTTAATTTTCTGAACTTTATCCATCGATTATACTTACAGTTTATAAGTATAACACGATGGATAATTGAAGGAATTTTTACAGTTTATTTTTAAATGGCTATTTTGGGCAATTTTAATTGGTTACTTTATTTTAATTTATTATTTTTGATAGTTATTTTTGAGATAGTATAAAGCTTATTTCATTTCCATTACTTTTCTTTTATCATTCTCAAATTATATGCTCTAAATTCTCTCTCTCAAAAGTAATTATCTTCTCTATCTCTGCAATTTCCACTCTCTAACAATGACACCAGTAATCAATATCATGTCACAAACTGGATACATCTATGAGGAAAAAAACTTCACGGCTCTAGTAAACAAGGGGATTCAACATTCAAGTGACTACCACAAAATGATGGATTTTGTGAAGAACTGCAAACTCAGTTATGCAATGCTAGAATCACCCACCATCTTCTGTGAGGTTGTTGAAGAGATGTGGATGACTGCTACATACAACTCTACTGATAAGACCATCACACTCACCATTAAAGGTAAGGAATTCTGTATCAATAGTGATGTTATTAAAGCATGTTTCAAAATTCCTGATAATAATGTGACCTCACCACACACAGATACTGATATTGTTAATATGCTTAATTCCATGAAGTATGCACTCTCTACTTCTAAGTTAAGTGATATTAGAAGGTTGGGTCTTAGGAAAGAATGGAGTTTCATGTGTGATGTAGTTACCAAGGTCTTTCTGGTAAAATCAGTAATTTTGATTCTGTCAATATTTCTATGCTTAACATGCTTTACATGCTAGTTACAGATACGTTCTTTAATTTTAGTGATCTTGTTTTGTTTGAGTTGGGGTTTAAATTAGGGGAGTTAAATAAGAGGGGTAAAAATATTTACTATGCTAGATTTTTCATGATACTAGCTAACCACCTCTCTGAGAAAATTGTGCTTTAGACCCAAACAATAAATTAGATTGTTGGGTTCAAGAGAGAAGAATTATTGCAGATTTAAACATGGCAAACCATCACAAGGAGGTGCCACTCTTCTATTTCCCTGTAATGGAAGCACCTCAGGTAAGTGAGGTAAGTTCATCTGTCTCTACTATTCCAAACTCACAAATTTCTTTGCAATCTAGTGTAGCTATGGCAACTGTGTCAATGACCCAACAATTTCCTACCCAAGCTACCAAATCCAAAATTTCTAAATCCAAATCAAAGAAAGCCCCCTCTGGTATCTCTCAAAAGATGCCAGTTACAAAATCCACCAAAACCAAAGAGGGGAGTGTGAAGGTGGGTAAGGTAGGTGAGGGACAGGGTGAACATAAAAGAAACCCTAAGGATAAGGTTGGAGAGGTGAGTGTTTCCCAGCCTAGCCACACTGCAGTTTCCCAACAAACTGCAGTGCTTAAAAAGGATAAAAGCTCATTTCTAGCTGCATCCTCCCAAAAGGATGTGACTATTGAACAAAGCTCTCAGCCAAGAGCACAGGCCAAAAGGGTAAGGGACACTAGCTCACCCAAAACTTATGCAAGAAAGAAGAAATCAAAAACCTTTGGGGATGCACAGTGACTGGTGCTAAAGACACAGTCACTGCACCTTCACAAATTCATCTTGATGTGGCTCCAATAAATGTGGAGTCACAGCCAAAATCATTAGTTATAGAAGCACCTCAAACACCAAATTCTCCCACAAACTCTCTGGATGTGGATATGATCAACACATCAATTTCTGATTCCCCTTCTTTAACTTTGTTGGAAGCCAAAATCTAGTGCAAGTGAGCATCATCTTTTGGAAGATTTGTTGGCTCACTTGTCAATTCTTTCAGGAACTATTGAAACATCTGTGACCAAACTCTCATCAATCAGCACATAGTCCACAATAGTTTCAATTCCAAGTTCATTCATTTTTACTCTCTCGATGGATATTGCTCATCCGTCGAGTAGTGATTGTATCCCGACGGATAAGCTTAACAGCATTTATCCGTCGAATAGTCAAATTGCTAACCTGATGGATATTCCTCATCCGTCGGGTGTCTCTGCACAACTTCAAATTTCATCTATTATCTCTAGTGCAGAAGACTTAGTGGTTGTACAGTCACTCTTAGGATTGAGGGAGGAGAGTTTATGAGTGAGAGTCTGGGTTGCTCCCAGGAAAAAGGAGAGGAAAAGAGTGAAAATATGCAATCCATTTCTTCAGGATTAGAAAAAGAGAGTGAGAGGAGTCCCACCTTAGATGGTGAAGGTGAGGGTGTGAGGGTGGGGAGCCAAGGTGAGACCTTGATGCAACAAAAGAGACAACACGAGAGAAATGCATGTACATAAGCTATAAGGATTGATGTCATGCAAATGAGTTAATGAATGTCCAGGATACAGACAGGGAGAGACTATCTCAGCAACCTCAAGTTATTTTAGATTCCACCTTCCTTGATGCTGAGGCATTTACTCACCCTATTCCCACTTATCAACTTCTAGCTGAACAGGGCAATGACAATGCAGAAAGGATGCTCAATTTGGTTCATACCACTCAGTCAATGCTAAGAGCTAAGGATGCCATCATAGCTTTTCCCTCTACAGCTAGTGATGTTGATTATGAGACTGGTGGTTCAGCAGACTTCTTTGGAGATGAAGGTGGAGATAGTGAAGAAGATCCATTGGACATAGGGGGAGAAGTAGGTTCCAGTTCAAGATCAGGATGCCATCATGGGCATTTTCAAAACATTGTGATGAACACTACTTCAAGACAACCCTGATCCAACTCATAAATCAAATAAATTCTGCTCTTCAAACCACTATAAATGCCAACACCAAGAAGCTCCTTCAAGCGCATCTTGCTTCTCTGCAACTACAACAGATTCAAGGCTTCCAACATGCTAGAGATGTCAACACCATCAAAGGAGATATTGATGAGATGAAGAAGGCTATTTCTGACAAAATGGACTCTAAGCTTCCAGAAGCTACAATGCTTGATATTAAGAGATAGCTCAGGAAAAATTCTGATCTTGCCACAAAGATAGATGCCTTGGATACAAGGATGACAGCTATGGAAGTATCTCTTACAGCAATTCATCTGCATCAAGCTCAACAGACAGACTTCCTTCAAAAACTAGTGGTTGCACAAACCTCCTCCTCTACTCAACTTGATGATAACAAAAAGGGGGAGAAAGGACCAGGTGAGGGGGAGAAACATCTTAACATTCAAATCAGAAAAGTAATTGTGCCTATAATTGCTTTCACCAAGCCACCAGTTACAGACAACATTAATCTGATAAATGAAGTAGCAGCCAATATAAGAGCAGCTGAAAAGGAGCAGTCGAAGCCAATCAACTGGGAGAAGATTGATGAGGATATTCAGAAGAAGTTTAGGCTAGTAAAGAAGCCAGAAAAGTCAGCCATCCATCACTCTCAAGTCAGGAAAATCTCTGTGAATGAAATGAGCATGAACTATCTGGAAAGGGGACATCCATCCTGCATCAAATCTCCAAAGGCTGAAATAATTCTGAAGCCAAGAGTGAACTATCCAAAATCATCATTAAAGAACCCTTTGGATATAGTGTATGAGACACCTAAGCCTGATGAGAAGAAACTGTTGTCAAGGTCAATTGCCTTCTACAAGGATCCAACTGATTCAGCCTTAAAAAGGAGAATTGCTAAAGTTTTCAGGAATGTGAAAGAAATTTATGTGGTGGCTGGACATCCTCAATTTGCTCATGCAAAGAGAGAAGAAAAGGCAAGATTGAAGCAAAAAAAAGAAGCAAGCTGCTCTAGATGCTAAAAAGGCTAAACAAAAGAAAGAGCAAGCTGATATCTTAGCCATGCTACAAGCTATGAAACCAACACAACAAATTCCTGCTCAGCCATCTGAAATCACTGAATCTCAAGATCCAAATAAGCAAGTTGAACCACAACAGAAGAAACCTCAAAGATACAAGGATTTGGCCAAAAGAACCAAAATGAAATTGGACTTTGTTGATAAGGAATTGGAGGATCAGTTTTCCAAGGAATCCACTCCAACTACAACTCAAGCATCAAAAGCCTCTGTGGTATTTGAAGACATTAAAGTGGTGGATCCTTACAGGAACATTCATGGTGAACCTATTGTGCCTAAGGATGAACCAATAGACTGGGAGAGTCTACCAATTCCTGACTTCAATTTTCCTGTCCTCAGCAAGCCAAAAAGAACAAAGTCAAGAGCAGTCAAGAAAGTAAAGTTGTCACCTCCCAAATCCAAATCTCTAACTAAAGCACAATCAAAAGTCACCAAGGGAGATTACATGTACTTGTGTGATATCAAGGAATTCTCTGATCTAAATCTCTATCTAGATGAACTAGAAGAAGTGAGAGGGATTGATGCCTACAGGAATCTACCTGAAAGGTTAGTTTTCAAGTACAAGGGAGGAAAGGAGATTCAATGGCCACTTCATAAGATCCTTCAAGAAAGCCAAGCTATACTGATAAAGGTTTATTCATCATTCAAGAAGAACTTTGGATTCAATGTAACTATAAGAAGACTGGTTCTAAAGAAGATTGAAGAACTGAGGATTATTTGAGCTAAAGATGCACTCCCAAAGACTCTAATTATTCCTTACACAAGGATAAGAGTGCATCTAAGGCCCTACTGGCTGATGGAGTTCATGGATGACAAAGGAGTGAGAAGATTTTTCAGATTAGAAGACCAATTGTGAATCTCTAACAATGAGACTCTTTTGGAAATGCAAGAAAAGCTAAATCTCTCAGAATCTGATGAACTGGAATTCCACAGACAGCTCCAAAATCAGATAGAGGAAAACAACGGAAAACTTGGAAAGAGATCCAGATCTTCAAGGAAATAGATTAATCTGCTCAGGCTAGAGGAGCACCTTGAAAATGACTGTGAGCAAATCTTTGTACATTCTGTTAATTGAAGCACTTTACAGTTTTATCTACTTACTTTCAAAGTTGTATTTTTAGGGTGTTCTGTTATCATCAAGTTTCTCTTAATTTATGGCTACAATCCAGTAGACATAAATTGGGGGAGATTATTGCAGATATGTTGTGAAGTTGATGATTTCATTAACAAAACACCTTGGTAGATTTTACTTAGTGAAAAATGTAGCACTCGATGGATAAGGATTATAGTCCCGACGGATGATGATTTATTATCCATCGAGTGAGTAGCTTGTGTAACAATAAGTCTGTAGCACATTTATGCATACACATTGTTTAGATTCTATAATAGTACTCAAGTCATGTTGACTTTAACTAGATATGCAGAATAGGTTGATTAATTGTATATAGATGATGTCTTGTAATTCTGCATAAATGAAATGAAGTCAAGTGCAAGATGGCTACCCGACGGATAAACAACAATGCCACTCGGCGGATGATCAACAAGGCAATCTGACGGATGATCATGAACCCGACAAATGATCATGAACCTGACGGATAAAGAATTCAAACATCTGTTGACAGTGACAACACAGTCACATGCGTCGAGTGTATGCAAATGGAATGTGGAAACCTATTTAACTGGGTTTTAGAGAACAAAGAAGCATTGCCATTTCCATGGTATTATGAAGATATTCAAAGATGCTGGAATAGAGTAATGAAGCAGCATAGTATTAGACTTGATATGTTTTGTTTTATTATCTTGTCTTATTACTTTGTAATCTTGGTGATATATAAACCAAGAAGTAGCAAATAGAACAACAAGAACACTAAGCAAGATATTCTCAGAGAAACATTTGTAAGCTGTATTTTTAGCATTTCTCTGTAAACTTAGTTGTTTATATTTTTAAGCAGCTGTGAGCTAATTGCTACACAGAGTTCTCTTGATATAATATATATCTCTTGTGGATACATTCAAATCCACCAGAAAGTTTTTAAAGACTTGTGTTTTTAATTATTTGTGTTTTTATTCATTCCAAGTTATTATTCCGTACTTTGTAAATCAATTCACACACACATATATATATATTAAGTTAGAACATTTTTAAACCAAGAACAAGTTTCAAGAATTCCATTCAACCCCCTTCTGTAATTCTTGTTGCATTGTTAGGGACTAATACCTTGTAATTTTGAATAAGCGAAAGAGTATAAGCTTCTATGGAAATAATTTCAACTTCTAAACTACAAGCTTCAACAGGTGACTCTACAAGCTTCAATGGATAACTCAATATGCCCTCAACGGATGTTATCAAGAAATCTTACACGGATGACACTTATATACTGTCAACGGATAACATCTATGAAGCTTCAACAGATAATCAACAAAAATGGCAGTTGATAGTGATTTGACAGAAGCTAACAGAGTCACATGAATTGATATTACACAAAAGGAATGTGGCATCCTGATTGCAGGTTTAGAAGAAAATAAAACATTTCCATTTCCATGCAAAACAATCTCGTTCAAAAATGTTGTATCTAACTTGGATTACATTAACATAGAAATGAAGAAACATGTAATTAGACCTAGCTGATAATAATATTATTCTTGTCTTATTGCACATATAATCTTGGTGAATATATAAACCAAGTGTATCAAGTATCTTTGAACTTAACTAGAACAACAAGTAAAACAAGCAAGTTGTATCCTTAGTACTCTCAAGTTCTAAGTTGTAAGAAACAACTGTAAGCAGCTGTGTGCATTTTGCATCACAGAGATTTCTTCAACATATACATCTCTGGTGGAAAGAAAAATCCTCCAGAAAGTTTTTAAACTTGTTTTTATTTACCTTGTGTTAATTGAATACTTTTAAAGTCTTATTTGCATTCTTGCTTATTCACAAACACGGTTGTATATTTCAGAAAGAGTTTTTCAGAAAAGTAAAAAGTAACCAGAATTCTATTCAACCCTTCTTCTTTAATTTTGTTGTTATATTGTTAGGGAATAATAATTGGTATTAGAGCAAGCTATTAACTTACAAAGAGTTTAAAGATCAAAGCAATCAAACAACATGAGTATGAATGATGTTCGAGTGAAGATTCTAATTCTAGACAAAACAATTATCTACTCACTCATAATGAAAGCTATGTCAAATGCATAGAAAATGAACCTCATGTTTCTTGTGGGGTTGCAATAGAAGCTGGTGAAGCTCTGGAAATGAGCAAATTGTTCCAAAGCCTAAATCAGAAGAGACCGATGAAGATATTGAAGCAGTGCATAAAGACAAAAAGGCCATGAACATTTTGTTCAATGGTCTAGATCAAGACATGTTTAGCAATGTCATAAATTGCGAAAATGCTAAGGAAATTTAGGATCAAGTTCAAGTGCTATATGAGGGAACTGAGCAAGTTAGAGAAAACAACATGCAACTTCTCATACAATAATATGAACACTTCCATTTTGAAGATGGTGAGTCCTTGAATGATACTTTCAGTAGATTTCAAAAGTTGTTAAATGAACTAATGTTGTATGGAAGAGTCTACCAAACCAAGAATTCCAACCTAAAATTCCTAAGGTCTTCACCAAAGTGGAAGCCAATGACAATCTCTCTCAGAAACTCACAAGAGTACAAGGATTTTACATTTGAGAGACTGTATGGTATATTAAAGATCTATGAGCTTGAAATGGAACAAGATGAACTGATAGATAAAGGAATGAAGAAAAGTGGGTCTGTGGCATTGGTAGCTAAGCAAGAGAGAGTGGTAAATATTTTGGAGCTGCAAATCCTAACAGAAACATGTTAGACAAAACCAAATTCAAATGTTTCAAGTGTGGGTTGAGTGATCATTCTGCAAATGAGTACATAAAGCCAAACTCTAAAAAAAAGATATGAGTCTTTAGACGGCAAAAAGAAATAATTTAAGTTGCTCAAACGGAAAAAGAAGACTTTCATAACTCAATAAAATGACTGGGCAGATGATGTAGATGAAGACATGGACTATGTTAACCTTGCTCTCATGGCCATGTCAGATGAAACAGAGCTTAGCTCATCCAGCAATCAGGTAATCACTACTAAACTTCACAGCTTTCTAAAGATGAATGTAATGATGCTATTAATGATATGTCTACTGAATTATATCATTTGTGTGTCACAATTAAATCACTCACAAAAGAGAACACTAGAATTAAAGAGAATAATATGTTTTTGAGTGATAGAAATGTTGCGTTAGAAACTCAATTTATTAGTTTCCTAAATTGAAAATTCAGTGTAAAATTGCTAAAGATGAGTTAACTGAGTCTTTGAAGAAAGAAATTTTTTTGAGAAAGCAGCTTAAATTAGAACAAGAAGTAATTAAGGCCTAGAAATCCTCTAGGGATGTTAGTGCTCAACAAAAGATATACTATAGGATATGGCTTGATTTCAAAAAAGAATGTCATTATTGATGAAGGTGCACTAGTTGATGAACTCAAGCACAATCTTTTGAGTGTCAGTCAACTATGTCATAAAGGCAACTCAGTCATCTTTAATTCTGAAGCCTGTGTTATCACTTGTAAAAAGGATAACAAAGTGGTTCTTAGTGAAGTAAGAAAATGAAATATGTACTTAGCTGACTTCAAATCCATAAATTCAGATTCAATTACTTTTCCTTTTAGCAAAGCAAGTCAAGATGAAAGTTGGCTATAGCACAAGAAGCTATCTCACTTGAAATTCAAGACAATTAATGAATTGGTCAAAAAAGCCCTTGTTAGAGGCATTCCTCAAGTTGAATTTTCAAAGGATCGACTATGTGGTGCTTTCCAGAAAGGAAAGATAACGAAAGCATCATTTTAAAGGAAGCTTCAAATAACAATTGATGAACCATTACAACTACTGCACATGGATTTATTTGGACCAGTCAATGTATTATCAATTTCCAAGAATAGGTATTGCCTAGTGATTGTAGATGATTTTTTTAAATTCTCATGGACCTATTTTCTTGGATCAAAGGATGAAGGAAGTGAAATCATCATCAATCACATTAGGAAAGTCAAAAATCATCCTGATCTCAAAGTTAGAAGAAACAGGAGTGACAATGGAATTGAGTTCAAGAATTCTATAATGAGGTTGTTTTGTGAAAAAACTGAAATCATGCATGAGTTCTCAGATCCAAGGACACCACAGTAAAATGAAGTGGTTGAGAGAAAGAACAGATCACTGATTGAAGCTGCAAGAACTATGCTTGAAGAATCAAAGTTACCAACTTATTTCTGGGCTAAGGCTGTCAACACTGCATGTTACACCTCAGAATATTTCTTTGATCAATCAAGCCAAAAGCATGACTCCTTATCAATTGTTCAGGAGAAGGAAGCCAACACTGAGCTTTCTTCATATTTTTGGATGCAAGTGCTATATTCTAAGGAATCAAGATGACCAACATGGAAAGTTTGATGCAAAAGCTTATAAATGTATCTTTGTTGAAAATGCTGTTAGAAAAGCATATAGAGTCTATAGTTTGAGAACCAACATTGTTATGGAATCTATACATGTTGTGTTTGATGATAATAAGATTGAAGTATTGGAAGATAAATGTTTCTATGAAAGCCTCAAATTTGATAATGTTGAGATATATTGTGATGATTGTGGTGATGAGAGTGATCAAGAAGGAATGTCAAAAGGATATTTAAATGAAGCAACAACAGTTGATGCATAAAGTGCAGCATCCGTTGAAAGACAAACTGCAACATCCATTAAAAGACATGATGCAACATCCGTTGAAATACAAAGTACATCATTCATTGATGTAAAGACCGACAAAACACAAGTAATATTCTAATTTTTTTAGACCGCCTCAAAAATTTATAAATTTTGGCCCTCGAGAAAATTTTGCTTTTGTACCCGGATAAAAATAATAAATAGATAAATTAATAAATTAATAAATAATTAAATAAAATAAAATTTGAGGCTAGAATTAATTCTTAGAAAATTTTATTAGTCGTTTAAAAATTTTATTGCGTGTACGGAGATCCCTAATTTTATTGATAATAATTATTAGTCATTTATTTTATAAATTCACTTTTTTTAAAAAAAATTGGAGCAGCTAATTAATTTATTTAGAGTTCTATTTTATTTTATCTAGTAAAATTATTTTGTTAGATTTAAACTCTAGTAACGATTTATTCGAGACTCAATAAAATTAGTACCATAATTGTTTTAAAATATTTTAATTTAACTCACTTAGGAAATTTTTTATCTTTATGTTTTTTTTATTTAGTTGGTAATAATCTTTTCATCATAAAGAAAAATAATAAATAAAATAAAATGCTTGGCTTATAAGTGAAGCTTGTTAGATATTTTGATTAGAAGCATCTAGAGGTGAGATTTTTTTAGAAGGGTCTAGATGGAGATACTCTTACAAGAATTAATTAATAAATGGTCATTAAGAGTTACAAGTTTACTCTAGAATACACGTCTGTTAAGAAGTAAAAGATCAGGAGAAAGAAAGAAATTAGGAGATTGTGTAATTCAACTCATCTGTATTCAAGGTAACTACTGCAATTTTTTTTTATCTTTCTTAAATTTATCGGTGTCATTATCCTTAATTTATTTTCAGAGAATAATTAGGGATTTGATTAGTATTGTTACTATTGTTAGGGAAATAATTTTGGCAGTGTAGTGCAAGATTTCAGATTTGAATTTAATTATACATATAACAAAATAAAGGGGCTTGGGTTGTACTTAACTTGTTTTGTTTACAACAAAAAGGGGGTTACGGGTAAGGGGAAAGAAGTAGTAAAATTAGGGTTTAGTTGTCCTTTAGTTTAACAGATGTGGGTTGAACCCAATTACAAACAGGAGGAAGAGTATCTGTTTCTGAGTTGTTTGGCCGTCGGAGGAGGAGAGGAAGGGGCGGAGCCACCGCGGCTGTTGTGTCGCCGACGGTGGTTTCCGACATGGTGGCGGAAAACAGAGGTTGCAGGAAAGGAAGGGAAGATCTATGTGGTGGTGGCGATGGTGCAGGCGGCGGCGTGACGCCGTTGCTGGTGGCCGGGAGGAAAGAACGAGGGAGAGAGAGAGAGAGAGAGAGAGAGAGAGAGAGAGAGAGAGAGAGAGAGAGAGAGAGAGAGAGGGGGGGAGCGAGAGAGAGAGGGAGAGAAAGAGAGGAAGAGGGAGAGAGTTTGGCCGGAAAATGGGTGGGTAGTGATTTTTGGAAAAACGATTGATGCGAGCTTGTAGATCGGGCTATGGGCAGCAAGATTATGCGAAGAAATTCAGGTTTCGGGTTAGCTGGAAAATGGCCGGCGGCGGCGGCTTCGGCCGACGGCAGCCATGGAAGGTGATGAGGTGGTGGGGGAGGAAAGGTTGAAGATGAGTTTGGGGAAGATGGGGTAAATCTGTAAATTGGTAAAATGAAATTAAAATAATTTGATAAATAATAAGTATTGTTAATTGGATAATAAATATTGGGTAATATATGAAATAAAAGAATTGGACAAATAAAAGTGACATTAAAAAAAAGAAATAGTTGGATTAATGGGAAAAAAATGAGATAAAAGTAACGTATTATTATTTTTGGTTAAACAAGAATTAGAGTATTAAATTATGGAATATAGTGTAAGTTGTGATTAAAAATAATATAAGATACTTAGAGTGGATGCATTGTTACCAAGTTATTTAATAGTAAAATAATTATGAAATAAAAATAGAAGAGTGTAAAGGTGATTACAAATAAAGTCAAATTTTAGGGATATTATCGTTAGCTTAGTATAAATTAATAAATAAAATGACTCGATTAATTCATTATTAAAATAATTAATTAAAAGTTTAATTGGAATTAAAATATTTTAAGAATGAATATTTAGAGTGAGTGTTTGAGCTCCTTTATCGAATATTATTTAATATTCTTTATTTTATGAATTGATAGAAATTTTATTTTTACTTCATGGAATATTGGAGCAATATTGAGCTCGCATATTGTTTTAAATTATTATAATTATTCTCAACATACGGGCGAGCAAAGCAAGTTTACTATCTCTCCGCTCACGTTAAAAATATTTATTTTCGTAAATGTTTTTAATTATATTTTCTCAAGTATTGTTGATTTCAAATTTATTTAATTATTTAAGAATGATTTATTTTTCCGAGCTTTAAAAATATTATAATTTTGGTCTAGTTATTTGAATTTAAATTTCTTCGATCGAATACCCTATCTTTTAATAAACCTTAGTCGTACTCATTGTTCGAGACGACTCCTTTTAATTTCTTTTAGTTAAGGTTTTATTCCTTAATTCGGGTCAACCACATTTGTTCTTGTCGGTTACACCTATTGTCCAGATGTATCCAATTTTATTGAAATCAAAGACTGATTCATTGTTCGAATTAGATTTTAATAGGAATATGTTAAGTTTATTACTCGTAGTGATTGGTCCTACTCACAATGATCCTGAATGTTATTTAGTCGTTTGGTTATTCTTTTGCTTTGAGATAACCAAATAATTTTTCTTTGGACTTGACAATTCTCTTTGTTCGAGATGGTTACCTTCTTTTCTTTCTAGACGATGCTTTGTTCGTGTCATCTAAAATTATTTTCTTGTTCTCTGGATTAATCCATTGTTCAGGTTAATGTAATTTATTTGAAGAGTGCTAGCTGTGTGCTAGACTTAGCAAATAAATTTTCTAGTGTCTAGCTTCGTTATCAGAAAACTACTCGGAGATTCATATTCTAAACTGGTCAACATGGTCCAGAAACGTTGACCATGATTGTATGGTCCGGAAATGTTGACCATATTCAATCTGGTTCGTGATGGTTAACCATGGTTAGTGATAATGTGTTATGTTCAAAGTGACATTTGGCTCTGTGGAAGCCAGAGTTGTGGGATAACCCATTTATGATTAATTTCTAGAAAAATTTGAAATGTAAGGTGGGACTTGCCTGAAGGCACTGATCACGCTACACGCGAGTTCTGCAGGAGTCGATACTTGTGACATGGTAGTTGATCGAGCCATGGGGTATCGAAAGGTGGACGACCAGTATGCTCTTGTGTCATGTTGTTTAAAGATGTGTTTAAGTTTGTTAATATTCTCAGATTTGAGATTTATTATTTAAGTCGTCAGTTATCTTTTATTCTTAAAAATTTCAATTGTATTCTGTTATTTACTATTTCTGGGTATTGGATAAATAGTGAATTTGCTGAGCATATTAATGCTCACTCTTTCTATCGTTGCATTTCATTTAGCAGTCAAATCAGAAAGTGATGAACATCCAAATCCGCGTGCGAAGGGCAAGGAAAAGATGCTAAGTTCAAGCATGAATCGTTAGATTGTCTGTGTGCCAGCTATATGCTATAGAAGTCGCCTAGTAGTAGAATAAATTTTAGTTATGTAATAAAGTTCTAGTGGTTGATACTTTGGTTCGCGGAGTATGTATGGTATTAGTAAGTGATCCTTGGATCTGTGGACGTGATAAGATAAATGTAATAAAGTACTTTTTATGCTATTGTAATAATACACAGGTATTTGATACACTGCATGATGTGGCGACCTAAATCCGTGAAAGAGCGGGTTTGGGGGAGCTACAGAGGTGGTATCAGAGCTATAGTTATATTCTTAGGATGCGAACCCCTAGGAATGTAATATGAGAGTGAAATAAGATTATACTAAGTACGTATAACTTTAAACCTATAAGTATTTAACTAAACCTTACTATTAAGATATAAGACTTACTGTGGAGTATATTAGAGAATTGAGTAGATTTTTGCGACTAATATCTAATAACGACTTGATGCAATTGTGTATATGTATATAGATGTCAGGTACCCGATCTGTTCGTGATAGACCCCCAACGCTATACCCTCGAGACGCATTCAGCTCTGGATCCGAGTCTGACAGTGATCCTTCAGAGGAGATTATGGTTATCGACAGTGATAGCGATGACTCATCCATTGCGGTTATATCTCCACCACCAGTTACACCCCCTGAGATCGTTGATTTGGATGATGAGGTTGATTCTGTATCGGTAGTGACACCTACAGCTGATCTGCTCCTGAGGTAAAGGATTCTCTGTATGCTTCACTAGCGGAGATCACCCCTGTTGTACCTCTATCTGCACTCACTCAGATGTTATCATCTGCTTATGTACCACTCGAGTCTAGAGAGGGGGATGTCATGGTTTCCGAGTTGGTTAGTCACTTCCACCCTGCCTCGGTCGAGCCCCAGACCCATATGATCACTGCTGATAGGTATCGTTTTGAGATACCGAGCCCTGTTAGGACCGAGCATGTTGATGAAAGCCAGCTTTCACCAGTCCGTACTGAGAGATTGATTAGCTCTGCACCTCCAGGACCACTTGTCTCTTTATCTGCTCTATTTTATGCACCAGCTCCTGTTTATGTGCAGGCTCCTGTAGAGCTGACTATTCTTGGTCCCATAGTTGCTGTTACTTCTGAGGCACCTGTTTGTGACACTGCACCTCCTGCACCTCCAGTATCTCTTCATACTCCTGATACTATCCCTGTAGGTGCTACGGCTGTTATGCCACCGTTACCCCTTGCTCCTGATGTGGCCGAGACTGGCATGGTACCATTTCACCTTCATTACTCATTGTTCCAGCAGCATCAGTGGTTATGGCATAGGTATGAGGAGCTTTTTGACACTAGGGAGTCTCTTATCAGGCTACTTACTGCTACAGACCCTACTCGTGTTCACCTTGGTGGTAGTGCTTTGACTAGGGATGTTCAGATGGAGATTGTTCACCAGATTGTTGAGACTATTCTGACTGGTTTGAGGAGTTCTATTGCTGGGATACCATCTTCGAGTTCTGGCCAGGTTGATAGCGCCACGGTGGCCGCACCTGTGGAGAGAGCTATCACGGAGTTTCGTGGGAGGATCACCTCATTGTTCGGTCATTGATCGATAATGACTATGGATATTGTGCAGTCTTTTGACTTTTTGAGGGATAACACGTCTATATAGTGTGTATTCCTATCTTTTGGTGACTTTTACTTATGATGCTAGCTGCTAACTGTACTGCTGATGGTTATAGATTTGATGTTGATGAGGCTTGCAGACTTTTTGTTTTGATGCAGTCTCGAGATTGACATAGTAGTTGACTTGATCTCTAGTATGTAGTAGGATGTTATGACGATGTACTTTGATCATTATGGTGTACTGCTATTTTGACCCAGCCTGTTGGGGTATCACTTTGGTTATGTATTATGATATACTCTCTATCGGCAGACTATGATATCATCATCAGATGGTTGATGACTCTTTTACATTATGGATGTTATCGTATTTTATATTTGTTAGCATTTTATTATGTTGCCTTGGTAGATAGAGATTTTACATGGTTACGATAACTACCGAAACTTTTCAAAAGATAGAAAACCGTTTTCTCTAAACCCAACATACTTTAGATGAACACGATTTACACCGAAGCTACTAAGTTTTTAAAATTTAAAACTTAAAAAAAATGAATGACGATTAAAACTCGAGGTTCACATAATGAGATATGATTTATATTTTTGGAAAATAGTTTAATTATTGTTATCTTACTCAAGTTCAAGAGAGATATTTTCAGAAAAAGGATTTCATGATTATATTCGACTCGAATTTGAGGTTTACCTTTTTGTCATGATATACAAGAATTTTTTGAAAAGACCATTATTTACACCATGTTATTTTTTTAATTTGTTATTATACTGTTTTGGAATATTTTAATCAACTTATTATTTTATTCTAAATAGCAAGAAGATGCCAAGAGGACAGCCTAAGAAGAATCCTCCACCTCCACCAGAAGAAGAGAGCCATGTTACCTAACCTCACCTACAACAAAACCAAGACCGAAGGCAACATAGGGACCCGACCCCACCTCAGAATCAAGATGACCCTATGCGACTATTGGTGGCATTTCTGCGATAAAAAATTCAAAATCCTCCAACTAGAGGAGGGGGACCACAAGATCAACAAACCCCATCTACTGTTACCTTCAAATCCTTTAAATCTTTGAACCCTCCTGAGTTCAAAGGTACCACTGACCCTGTTGAGGCTCGAGTTTGGCTTCGTGAGATCGAAAAGACATTTGAAATAGTTGATGTTGAAGAAGAGAAGAAAACTATCTTTGCTGCCTATATGCTAAAAGGAGAAGCTAACTATTGGTGGGAAGCCAAGAAAACACTTGAAACCACTTTTCCTATATCATGGACTAGATTTACGGAACTGTTCCTCGAAAAGTACTTTCCAAAATACATAGAGAATCAGATGGAACTTAAGTTTTTAGAACTTAAGCAAGGAAACATGTCAGTAGCTGAATATGAAGCTAAGTTCACTGAGCTCTCTAGGTTCGTTCCATACCATGTTGACACTGATGAGAAGAAAGCCAAGAGATTTCAGCAAGGACTAAAACCTTACATTCAGAACCGCATAGCTGTGTTTGAAATCACCAACTACACCACACTAGTTCAGAAAGCTGCAATTGTGGAAAGTGGAAGCGAGTTGTATGCTAAGGATGCAAATGTGAAGAAGAGAAAGTTCCAAAACCATAGTGGAAGAAGCTTTGAAAAAAGGTTGAAAATCAGCCAGGGAAACGACCTTTTGTGAAACGTGAGGACCTGAATGTTGGAAATAGAAGGATTGAAAAGGTTGGTGCTCAGAAGGATAATCCAAGATTCAGGACCCCTCAAAACTCTAACTTGCTTCAGGGCATACCACTTGTACCTGAGTGCAAAACATGTGGAAGAAAGCATCCTGGGGAGTGTTATTAGGCAAATGTCACTTATTTCAACTGCGGACAAAAAGGACACTATGCATCTCGCTGCAAGGAAAAAGCTACTATTTGTTACTCTTGTGGGAAGAAGGGTCACATGGCTAAAGATTGCCGAAAGCAAGCACCGAAGGAAAGCTCTACACTTAGACTTATGGCACCTCCAAGCAACAAGCCTATTGCATGCACTTACAACATGACGGTTATAGATGCCATTGTTGACAATGATATGATAGCAGGTACGCTTCTAGTTAATTCTGAAGATGCATGTGTTTTAATTGATTCCGGTGCTACAAGATCTTTTATATCTTTGAACTTTATGAGTAAGTTAGGCATCGAGTCAGCTACATTAGAAGAAGTTATGGCCATAGAAGTAGCAAAGCAGGAAGTTGTCAATGTTGATCAAGTATGTCTAAATTGTGACATAGAAATACGTGGACAACATTTTACTACTGACCTCATTCCTTTTAAGTTAGGAGAATTTGACGTGATTTTAGGAATGGATTGGTTAGTTAAATATGACGCACAAATCAATTGTCGACGAAAGCGAGTAAGTGTGAAAAAGCCAGAGGGTAAACGAGTAATGATGCATGGACAAAAATAAAGGAAGAAGTTCTTAACCATGATGGAAGCAAAGAGATTCCTTCGGCAAGGATGTCAAGCTTATTTAGCTCACGTAATAGAAATAGAAAAGCACACCCCTAAGATCAAAGAAATTCCCGTGGTTAATGAATTTGAAGATGTCTTTCCGGAAGAATTACCGGGATTGCCCCCTGATAGGGAGATAGAATTCACGATCGACCTTGCTCCAGGAACACAACCTATTTCTAAAGCACCCTAAAGGATGGCACCCATTGAAATGAAGGAATTGGCGACCCAACTACAAGAGCTGCTAGAAAAGAGAGTGATTCGTCCTAGTGTGTGTCCTTGGGGAGCACCAGTACTGTTTGTAAAGAAGAAAGATGGATCCATGTGGTTGTGTATCGATTATCGCGAATTAAATAAGATGAAAATAAAGAACAAATATCCACTACCAAGGATTGATGATTTGTTCGATCAACTAAAAGGAGCTGCTCACTTTTCAAAGATTGACTTAAGGTCAGGATATCATCAACTAAAAATCAAGCCTGAAGATATTCCAAAGACCGCTTTTAGGACTCGATACGGACATTACGAATTTTTAGTCATGCCATTTGGATTGACGAATGCTCCAGCTGCCTTTATGGATCTAATGAATATAGTATTCAAGAAGTACCTGGACAAGTTTGTAATTGTATTTATTGATGACATCTTGATATACTCCAAGACACCTTATGAGCATGCGGAACACCTTAGATTGACTTTGGATATCTTAAGGAAAGAAAAGTTGTATGCTAAATTTTCAAAATGCGAATTTTGGTTGGAGAAAGTGCAATTCTTAGGTCATATAGTAAGTCGTGAAGGAATTTCTGTTGACTCTGAAAAAGTGGAAGCGGTTGCAAATTGGGAACGACCAAAGACACCAACGAAAGTTAGGAGTTTTCTTGGATTAGCTGGCTACTATCGATGGTTCGTCAAATATTTTTCCAAAATATCCACTCCGTTGACCAAACTCATAAGAAAGAGCGAGAAGTTTGAATGGACCCCGAAATGTGAAGAGAGTTTTCAAGAACTCAAGAAGAGATTGATATCTGCAGCAGTTTTAACCTTACCCGATGAGAAAGGAAACTTTTTAATTTACAGTGACGCGTCACATAAAGGCCTAGGTTGTGTTTTAATGCAAAATGGGAAAGTAATTGCCTACGCTTCTCGACAACTAAAGGAATACGAGACTAGGTACCCAACGTACGATCTGGAATTAGCAGCCATAGTGTTTGCACTTAAGATTTGGAGACATTATTTATACGGGGAAAAGTGCGAGATCTACATGGACCATAAAAGTCTAAAGTACATTTTCACCCAGAAAGAGCTGAATATGAGGCAAAGACGTTGGTTGGAATTGATAAAGGACTACGATTGCACGATAAACTATCACCCTGGAAAGGCAAATGTCGTTGCAGATGCTTTGAGTAGAAAAGAAAGACTTAAGATGTTGATTACTTCAGAAGAGCTGATCAGGGAGTTCGAGAAGATGGAATTAGAAGTCAAGATTCCCGTCCAAGCTAAAGAACACGTATTTGAGATTCATGTGCAACCAGAGCTAATTGAGAAGATACGCAGATGTCAAGAGAAGTTTTTAGAAGAAAGAAGGTTTGAGTTGACATGAGAAGAACTTCGAAGTTCAAAAGATGAAAAAGGAATTAAGAGATTTGCTTCACGAATCTGGATTTCGAATGTTGAAGAGTTGAAACATGAGATCATGAATGAAGCCCATAACTCACATTATTCAATTCATTCAGGGAGCACAAAAATGTATCAGGACATTAACCAAAATTATTGGTGGCCCAATATGAAAAGAGAGATTGCAGAATGGGTTAGTAAGTGTTTGACGTGTCAACAGGTAAAAGCTAAACATCAAAGGCCAAGTGGACTTTTGCAACCTCTAGAAATTCTCGAGTGGAAGTGGGAGCGTATTACAATGGATTTTGTGGTAGGTTTACCTCGAACTAGAACCAATCATGACGCCATGTGGGTTATAGTGGACCGACTCACTAAATCAGCACATTTCCTACCAATAAATGAAAGGTACACAATTGAGAAATTGGTGACTCTATATTTAAAGGAAATAGTGACTCGACATGGAGTCCCTGTGTCTATAGTGTCAGATAGAGATTCCAGATTCACATCAAAGTTTTGGAAAAGCTTTCAGGAATGCCTTGGTACAAGACTTAGTATGAGCACCGCTTATCATCCACAGACGGATGGACAAAGTGAAAGGACTATTCAAACACTAGGGGATATGTTAAGAGCTTGCGCTTTGGACTTCAAAGGGAGTTGGGATGACCATTTACCTTTAGTTGAGTTCGCCTATAATAATAGCTATCATTCAAGTATAGGTATGGCTCCTTATGAGGCATTATACTGAAGGAAGTGTCGCTCACCCGTTTGTTGGGATGAAGTTGGAGAAAGGAAGTTATTAGGCCCAGAAATGATCCAGCAGACTAAACAATCCATTGAAAATATCCGTAAAAGGTTAGTGGCTGCTCAAGACCGACATAGAAAGTACGCGAATTAAGGAAGAAGAGATAAGGAATTTGAAATTGGAGAAAAGGTTTTATTAAAGATTTCCCCTTGGAAGGGTGTGATGAGATTTGGTAAGAAAGGAAAATTGAGCCCTCGATTTATTGGACCTTTTGAAATCTTAAAGAAGGTCGGATCAGTTTCTTATCAATTGGCATTACCACCAGATCTACAACATATTCACGATGTATTTCATATATCTGTACTAAAGAAATTTCATCAAGATAACCGCCATGTCCTTAATTACGAGCCGATTGAGGTAAAATCTAATTTGACTTATGAAGAGCAACCGGTGGAAATTATAGATCGGAAAGTACAAGAATTAAAAAAGAAGAATATACCTTTGATCAAAGTGTTATGGAGAAATCACGTAATTGAAGAAGCGACTTGGGAACTGGAGAGTGAGATACGCAATAAGTACCTGTTTCTATTCAGCGACGAGAGTGATTCCGGGGACGGAATCCTATAAGGAGGGGAGAATGTAACGACCTACAAAATACATGTAATATTCTAATTATTTTAGACCGCCTCAAAAATTTATAAATTTTGGCCCTAGAGAAAATTTTGCTTTTGTACCCGGATAAAAATAATAAATAGATAAATAAATAAATTAATAAATAATTAAAAAAATATAATTTGAGGCTAGAATTAATTCTTAGAAAATTTTCTTAGTCGTTTAAAAATTTTATTGCGTGTGCGGAGATCCCTAATTTTATTGATAATAATTATTAGTCATTTATTTTATAAATTTACTTTAAAAAAATTGGAGCAGCTAATTAATTTATTTAGAATACTATTTTATTTTATCTAGTAAAATTATTTTGTTAGATTTAAACTTTAGTAATGATTTATTTGAGACTCAATAAAATTAGTACCATAATTGTTTTAAGATATTTTAATTTAACTCACCTAGGAAATTTTTTATCTTTATGTTTTTTTTATTTAGTTAGTAATAATCTTTTCATCATAAAGAAAAATGATAAATAAAATAAAATGCTTGGCTTATAAGTGAAGCTTGTTAGATATTTTGATTAGAAGTATCTAGAGGTGAGATTTTTTTAGAAGGGTCTAGATGAAGATACTCTTACAAGAATTAATTAATTAATGGTCATTAAGAGTTACAAGTTTACTCTAGAATACACGTCTGTGAAGAAGTAAAAGATCAGGAGAAAGAGAGAAATTAGGAGATTGTGTAATTCAACTCATCTGCATTCAAGGTAACTACTGCAATTTTTTTTATCTTTCTTAAATTTATTGGTGTCATTATCCTTAATTTATTTTCAGAGAATAATTAGGAATTTGATTAGTATTGTTGCTATTGTTAGGGAAATAATTTTGGCAGTGTAGTGCAAGATTTAAGATTTGAATTTAATTATACATATAACAAAATAAAGGGGCTTGGGTTGTACTTAACTTGTTTTGTTTACAACAAAAAGGGGGTTACGGGTAAGGGGAAAGGAGCAGTAAAATTAGGGTTTAGTTGTCATTTTGTTTAACAAATGTGGGTTGAGCCTAATTACAAACAGAAGGAAGAGTATCTGTTTCTGAGTTGTTTGGCCGTCGGAGGAGGAGAAGAAGGGGCGGAGCCACCGCGACTGTTGTGTCGCCGGCGGTGGTTTCCGATATGGTGGCAGAAAACAGAGGTTGCAGGAAAGGAAGGGAAGGTCTGTGTTATGTGTTTGGTTGTGTGTATTTGTTACAGTGTGGGGGTGGGATAAAGGCGGAACCATCAGCGATGTGGTGGTGGCGATGGTGCAGGCGGCGGCGTGACGCCGTTGCTGGTGGCCGGGAGGAAAGAACGAGGGAGAGAGAGAGAGAGGGAGAGAGAGAGAGGGAGGGAAAGAGAAGAAGAGGGAGAGAGAGTTTGGCCGGAAAATGGGTGGGTAGTGATTTTTGGAAAAATGATTTATGGGAGCTTGTAGATCGGGCTATGGACAGCAAGATTATGTGTTAGGTCCCAATGTGTTTGTAGAAGGGGGGTTGAATACAAACAATACCAAATAATCGAATTGAATGCGGAATAAAAATATGAAACAAATTCAAGTTAAATAAGAATATTATTAAACTTGAAAGGTGTTACAACAACTGTATCGATTACAAGGAATTAATCTCAAATTAATTATCATAAATCTAGAATAAATTGGATATGAACTTTTTCTATTTTTACAATAAAAAGATTCAAATGCTAAACGCAATTTGAGATTAAGTTCTAGGGATTTTGATCCGCTAGATAGTTACACATGAACAAGATAAAGATTTCTAGTGGTTTGGATTTAACTTTACAAACTAGAAATTATGATCTTGAAGTTTGCAGATGAAGGATAAAATATTTCTTCTGCGGCTACTTTGTTTTTGTTCTTGAGTTGTGTTCTGTATGATTTTTTGTTCTGCTGCTTCTGTTGCTTTTGTAATCAATCAACCTTTGATTTAATTGGCAAGACAATCCTTTTAGCTCATCAAGACAATCCATTGAGCTAGCAAGACTTTCGGTGAGACTATTGATTGAACTAGCAAGACAATCAGAATGAACTGGCAAGACAATTCTCCTCCCAGTGTAACTTTCGGTATGACAATTGAAATGACTTGGCATGACAATCAGTATGACAATCCAGATTGTCATGCTAGTTCATTTTCAATTGTCTTGCTGATATAAGACTGTTTTTAATCCAATTAAACTTCTGAAAATTCTTAATATTAATTCTGAATTAATTAATCAATTAATTCAATTAATAAATAAATTAATCTTTGCATATATAATTTATTTTCTTAATTAAATTATACAACTTAATTAATTAATAGAGAATTAATACTAATCCTGAGCAACAACTATTTTTCTGAAAATCTTCTGAAAATCACTGAGAATTATGAATCAATTCCACCACTTCAATGTTGACACTCGATGTACTGTCTGGTTCATGAGTGACTAACTTCCGTGATGTTTCTTCATGTCTTGACTTTGATAATTGATTTTCTTCAGATTAAATCCTTATAATTCTTTGATACCCTGACGAGATCTCTGTCACTTGATTAAATCCACAACCTTGATTTATATCACTGATGCTTGATCAATTTCTTGAACTTCTTCAAGTGAATTAATTCCTCAATTCTGTAGATGAACCTTGTTTCTGAATCCTTTGACAGATATTACTTTGCGAGATCTCATTGACGGTAGATCCACTATTTACTTATTACATTCTTATTTGAGTTGAGTTTAATCCTCGAATGTACAAATAGGCTATGACATATGCCTTACAATCTCCCCCTTACAATCTCCCCCTATTTGTTTGTTAGACAATAACACACAAACACCTAGAGGATAACTCAACTAACAAATAAGAAAAAGATATAAACATAAATGCAAAGTAAATAGCAGAAAAGTTTTGGATAACATTTAACCTTTTCCAGATTCCAAATAGATGTTCCTCTAGACTGAACATATCTTCAAGTAGTTTCATCTTCTTTTGTACAACCACATTTCCTGTTGAGAAGCACATATCTCTCTTGCTTCTCCCCCTATGAGAATCAACTTATTAAAGAAGATCACCTTCGTTTACCACCTCTCCCGTACAATAGGTACCGTAGTTACAAACAACAGTGGTGTGGTGTAGTGTACATATGTAGGATCTTTTTCTTCCTCCCTGCTATTTCTCCCCCTCAGTTGAGGAATCCTCCAAACTATTACTTAAGCTTTTATATCTCCCTTAAAGAAGGAATGTATGCCCTCGTCTGAAAGAGTTCTCATATTTCACTTGGTTGGAAAAAAAATAACAAGTGTTTCTCTTTCTTCCTCACTGTGAGTGTCTGATTCTGTTTAGTGTACCTCACATGTGTTTCACTCTTCTCTCCACTCGTGTTTACACTCATTCTCATAAGTGTATCACTCCACTCATAGCTCCAAAAATCAGCTGTACCTGCAAGGAAAATCACCTTAGCCATCCTTAAGGAGGTCACAGGTGGTGTAATGGGAGTTCACAAATCCCCATCCTTGTTAAACTCGTCAGATGGATCTGAGTCATAATTTACAAGTTGCTAGTTTCCCTTTAGGGTTCGAGATTTGAATTCTGGGAAGGTAAACAATGATCCAAAGAATTTAGCATAAAGATCAAGGTTCCCTTCTAATGTCTGTGAAGACATTTCCTTGTGACTCATCAGGTAATATCTGAATCATTGTCAACAAGTTGCCGATCTGCACCTATGTCAGATCCACTATCCGCAGATGCATCCAGGGGATTTAAGACTGGGGAGGTAAACACTGACCACTGACATATGACTTTTGGATCAGTATCCTCTCCTAACACCTGTAAAGGCAATTGGTCCATTAACGAACCTTAAAAAATCGAATCTGACCTTAAAATGGTCGAAACTCTTGTTTCCGTCAACTCATCCTTTGTGTGTGTAACCTCTCCTTGTGCATCAAGAATTGTTTATGTTTGAATTGGTGACACTACATCGGATGCCTTGGCCAACATGCAAAATTCAATAGACGCACCCTGTTGAGAGAATGACTCTAGTAACTATTTTTGTGCCTTTTCAGCCATTACATCTTTTTGAGAAGATGTATGGGGGCTAGCAGTTGTCTCGTTTTAAATACTACTCATCTATGTAGGAGACAAAGCTACTGGGTTGACTTCAGAACCTTCCTTATGTGGTGCACTAAGGCCCTATCTCTCTCACGCTCATTCATACTACATTTAGTGGTAAGAGATTGTTGGTTGGTTCTGTTTTTGTGTTTATCTTTACATTCTGGGATAGATGTTGTGGGTTTTCAACCTCATTACTGTCAATGAAAGAAAGTCATTGGAGACTGAACCTTTATCACAGAACATATGGCAATAGAGAGATAAAATGTACATAAGATATATAATGAATGAAAATTATACATTTAATCTTTTGAGAGAGATGATGTACAATAGTGATTTCAAATGATTTTACATGAAATAAGAAATCATTAATGTAGAAAGAAGTTTGATTTTCTCCTAAAACTCACTGCACATATAAAACAATATGTTTGTGCCTAATGATAAGAGAGTTATTAATATGACGACTCTACTAGTTCATATTAAACTGTAACTTCAGTTAGAGTGTCATACCATGTCCTTGACGATTGCTTGAGTAGTACACTAGTTTATACCAACGTCAAATGAGACTGTGAAGAAGAGATTGCATAGTCCAATAGATCTGCAGCTGCAAAGTCCATGAACTGTGGTGCATTGACTTCCTCTTTTGACTCACCAACCAGGAGTACACTTGTACACATCTTACTAGAGTCCAATTCCAAGTGTAATGTGCAGCAGGTGCCTGATATGTCGTAATATTCTCAAGTCTCGTCACTGGTGCTATATGTTAGATACTGCTTCCTGATAATAACCTAGCACAATATACAAATTTACAATGATAATATTCCCAGCTTGCAAACAGCCATATCCAACAGATAAACCTTTGCTGTTATCTCCAAAGGTAACCAGGGGGCCAGCTTTCTCAACCACATTTGATAGCAGGGCTCTATCTCCGGTCATATGTCTTGATGATCCACTGTCAAGAATCCACACTACCGGTTACACCTGTTTAATGCCATGCACTACAAATGGATTAGACCTTCTTCGGAACCCAAACTTGGTTGGGCCCGGCATAGTTGTAGAATTGTCATTTGTCGGGCAAAACAACATTTTTAACTTTCATGGTCTCAACTTTCTCAATGACTGAACATTTGACCTTATAAACAGCCTTAACAAATTTATGTTTAGGCTTAGGCACAAATGTCTCCTTTCTAGCCTTAGAAGGACTAGCAGTCTTAGACCTATCATTCTTCTTATTATTCACATGCTGACGAGGAGTAGTCTTATTATTAGAAACATGCTTACCATTAAAATAAGCATACATCAAATTGAAAGCACAAGACATACAATTAGCAACACCGCATGCTTTATGAGAGTGATTAACAGCAGGCAATTTATGCATGGTAGATATGGCATTTTTATTATCCAACTCATGTGTGTCTGAGTTAGTCTCAGTTGCTTTCACAACTTTGACTGGAACTTTCGACACACTTGACTCAGAAACAACCTTCTCATTAGCATGATCTTCAGCACATATTTCTTCTTGAATAACAGAAGAGGTCGCATCAAATGGTTCAACAATTGATGCTTTATAGAGGGGTTCATCAAAACCCTTAAGCACATGTGGTACTTCCCTCTCTTTAGCACATACATGAGGAGGGGATTTTATGCCTAATTCTCCAATAGCAGCATTGTAATCATAACCTATTCCAGATGTTTGATTAACATCTTGCTTACTGTAGAACTCTTTAGCCTTCGAACAAGAATTGAAGTAGGCTCTAACCTTAGTCTCAAGACCGGTGATCTTGTCTTTGAGAATAGTTTCAAGTTGTCTATAACAATTAACTCTATTCTCTAGAAAAGATACTTGTTCTTTTAACTTGTCTTAATTAATGTGCACAAGTCTTAATTCATTGACCTCTTTCTCAAGGTCTTTGATCTGCTGACTTAACAGTTCATTATCATGACGAGCACAATCTAAGGAACCTCCTAGATGATAAACTAATTCAGCATCAGTAAATTTTACCTCTTTTCTTGACGATGAAGCTTTTCCATCAATAGTCATAAGAGCAAGATTCTCATCTTCTTCATCTTCACTATCAGTATCATCCCAGCTTCTTCCCTTTGCCAGATAAGCCCTTTCAGAGTTACTCTTCTGATTTGAATCATAAGAGTTCTTCCTTACTTGCTTTGGCTTCCTGCATTCTGTGGCAAAGTGTCCTAACTCATTGCAGTTATAATATCTAATGGTGCTCCGATCAACCATCCCTGTTTTGTATCCACCACTACTGGTGTTAGAGGATGAAGATCCACCTGTCTGGAATCTGTTGTAGTTGGACTTGTACTTGAACTTGGGATTTCTCTTGAATCTGACATTGGAGAATCTCTTGACAATTTGGGCCATTGACTCATCTTCCAATTGCTCCAGCTCTTCCAAGGAATAAAAATCATCGCTCGATTGATTTGTAGTAGGAGGATCATATTCTGCTACTATCACATTTTCCTCAGCCTTGGAAAACTGTACCATTCTCTCCAACTGTTGAGATTGTTGTTGTTGTTGACCTTCAGCTACAAGAGCAGTAGATGTGCTGACCATTCTATCTTTCCCGTACACTTCCTTCTGCTGAATCTGCTCCAACTCATAGGTTTTTAACACACCATAGAGTCTATTCAAAGAAATCTCACTCAGATCTCTAGCTTCTCTTATGGCAGTGATTCTATGTTCAAGATGAGTTGGCAGTGTTAAAAGGAACTTTTTGTTGACCTCCCTGATTGAATAATATTTTCCATTTATATTCAGGTTGTTGATCAATGCATTGTACCTCTCAAACACTTCAGTAATTCCTTCTCCTGGATTGGATTTAAAATATTCATACTCAGAGGTTAGGATCTCCAACTTGTTCTCCCTAACTTCCTCTGTACCTTCATTAATCACCTCAATAGTTTCCCAGATGTGTTTGGAATTTTTACAGTTCATCACATGTCTGTTCATCAAGGGATCGAGGGAATCAACTAAAATTAACTGAAGGCTGGCATCCAAGGAGGCTTCTTCTTTTTCAGCAGGAGAAAAATCCTCAGGCTCTTTTGGATAGGTTCTATCACCTCTGGTTCAATAACCATCGGAGTTTTTGGACCCTTCTTTAACAAGTTCAGATATTTGGGATTTGCAACTTGTAAAAACAAGAGCATCTTCTTCTTCCACATGATATAATTTTCTTTATCAAATAGTGGAATTTTAACGGTTCCAACTTTTTGTGAAGTCATTATGTATTTTTGAATAAATAAAAATTCAAGGAGTTGAAAAATCACAAAAGTATAAGATCTTGATTTGTTCTTAATCAGAAGGCTCTGATACCAATTGTTAGGTCCCAATGTGTTTGTAGAAGGGGGGTTGAATACAAACAATACCAAATAATCGAATTAAATGCGGAATAAAAATGTGAAACAAAATTCAAGTTTAATAAAATTCAAGTTAAATAAGAATATTATTAAACTTGAAAGGTGTTACAACAACTGTATCGATTACAAGGAATTAATCTCAAATTAATTATCACAAATCTAGAATAAATTCGACATGAACTTTTTTTATTTTTGCAATAAAAAGATTCAAATGCTAAACGCAATTTGAGATTAAGTTCTAGGGATTTTGATCCGCTAGATAGTTACACAAGAACAAGATAAAGATTTCTAGTAATTTGGATTTAACTTTACAAACTAGAAATAATGATCTTGAAGTTTGCAGATGAAGGATAAAATATTTCTTCTGCGGCTACTTTGTTTTTTTTCTTGAGTTGTGTTCTGTATGATTTTTTGTTCTTCTGCTTCTGTTGCTTTTGTAATCAATCAACCTTTGATTTAATTGGCACGACAATCCTTTTAGCTCAGCAAGACAATCCATTGAGCTAGCAAGACTTTCGGTGAGACTATTGATTGAACTAGCAAGACAATCAGAATGAACTGGAAAGACAATCCTCCTCCCAGTGTAACTTTCGGTATGACAATTGAAATGACTTGGCATGACAATCGGTATGACAATCCAGATTGTCATGCTAGTTCATTTTCAATTGTCTTGCTGATATAAGACTGTTTTTAATCCAATTAAACTTCTAAAAATTCTTAATATTAATTCTGAATTAATTAATCAATTAATTCAATTAATAAATAAATTAATCTTTGTAGATATAATTTATTTTCTTAATTAAATTATATGACTTAATTAATTAATAGAGAATTAATACTAATCCTGAGCAGCAACCATTCTTCTGAAAATCTTCTGAAAATCACTGAGAATTATGAATCAATTCCACCACTTCAATGTTGACACTCGATGTACTGTCTGGTTCATGAGTGACTAACTTCCATGACGTTTCTTCATGTCTTGACTTTGATAATTGATTTTCTTCAGATTAAATCCTTGTAATTCTTTGATACCCTGACGAGATCTCTGTCACTTGATTAAATCCACAACCTTGATTTATATCACTAAGGCTTGATCAATCTCTTGAACTTCTTCCAGTGAATTAATTCCTCAAGTCTGTAGATGAACCTTGTTTCTGAATCCTTTGACAGATATTACTTTGCGAGATCTCTTTGACGGGAGATCCACTATTTACTTATTACATTCTTATTTGAGTTGAGTTAAATCCTCGAATGTACAAATAGGCTATGATATATGCCTTACAATCTCCCCCTTACATTATGCGAAGAAATTCAAGTTTCAGGTTAGCCGAAAAAGGGCCGGCGGCAGCCATGGAAGGTGATGAGGTGGTGGGGGACGAAAGGTTGAAGATGAGTTTGGGGAAGATGGGGGTAAATCTGTAAATTGGTAAAATGAAATTAAAATGATTTGATAAATAATAAGTATTGGTAATTGGATAATAAATATTGGCTAATAAATGAAATAAAAGAATTAGACAAATAAAAGTGACATTAAAAAAAAGAAATAGTTGGATTAATGGGAAAAAATGAGATAAAATTAACGTATTATTATTTTTGGGTAAACAAGAATTAGAGTATTAAATTATGAAATATAGTGTAAGTTGTGATTAAAAATAATACAAGATACTTAGAGTGGATGCATTGTTACCAAGTTATTTAATAGTAAAATAATTATGAAATAAAAATAGAAGAGTGTAAAGGTGATTACAAATAAAGTCAAATTTCAGGGACATTATCGTTAGCTTAGTATAATTTAATAAATAAAATGACTCGATTAGTTCATTATTAAAATAATGAATTAAAATTTTAATTGGAATTAAAATATTTTAAGAAAGAATATTTAGAGTGAGTGTTTGAGCTCCTTTATCGAATATTATTTAATATTCTTTATTTTATGAATTGATAGAAATTATATTTTAATTCGTGAAATATTGGAGCAATATTGAGCTCGCATATTGTTTTAAATTATTATAATTATTCTCAGCATACGGGCGAGCAATGCAAGTTTAATATCTCTCCGCTGACCTTAAAAATATTTATTTTCGTAAATGTTTTTAATTATATTTTCTCAAGTATTGTTGATTTCAAATTTATTTAATTATTTAAGAATGATTTATTTTTCCGAGCTTTAAAAAAATTATTATTTTGGTTTAGTTATTTGAATTTAAATTTCTTCGATCGAATACCCTATCTTTTAATAAACCTTAGTCGTACTCATTGTTCGAGACGACTCCTTTTAATTTCTTTTGGTTAAGGTTTGATTCCTTAATTCGGGTCAACCACATTTGTTCTTGTCGGTTACACCTATTGTCCAGATGTATCCAATTTTATTAAAATCAAAGACTGATTCATTGTTCGAATCAGATTTTAATAGGAATATGTTAAGTTTATTACTCGTAGTGATTGGTCCTACTCACAATGATCCTGAACGTTATTTAGTCTTTTGGTTATTCTTTTGCTTTGAGATAACCAAATAATTTTTCTTTGGACTTAACCATTTTATTTGTTCGAGATGGTTACCTTCTTTTCTTTCTAGACGATGCTTTGTTCGTGTCGTCTGAAATTATTTTCTTGTTCTCTGGATTAATCCATTATTCGGGTTAATGTAATTTATTTGAAGAGTGCTAGTTGTGTGCTAGACTTAGCAAATAAATTTTCTAGTGTCTAGCTTCGTTATCAGAAAACTACTCGAAGATTCATATTCTAAACTGGTCAACATGGTCCAGAAACGTTGACCATGATTGTATGGTCCGAAAATGTTGACCATATTCAATCTAGTTCGTGATGGTTAACCATGGTTAGTGATAATGTGTTATGTTAAAAGTGACATTTGGATCTGTGGAAGCTAGGGTTATGGGATAACCCATTTATGATTAATTGCTAGAAAAATTTGAAATGTAAGGTGGGACTTTCCTGAAGGCACTGATCACGCTACACGCGAGTTCTGCAGGAGTCGATACTTGTGACATGGTAGTTGATCGAGCCATGAGGTATCGAAAGGTGGACGACCAGTATGCTTTTGTGTCATGTTGTTTAAAGATGTGTTTAAGTTTGTTAATATTCTCAGATTTGAGATTTATTATTTAAGTCGTCAGTTATCTTTTATTCTTAAAAATTTCAATTGTATTATGTTATTTACTATTTCTAGGTATTGGATAAATAGTGAATTTGCTGAGCATATTAATGCTCACTCTTTCTATCGTTACATTTCTTTTAGCAGTCAAATCAGAAAGTGATGAACATCCAAATCCGCGTGCGAAGGGCAAGGAAAAGATGCTAAGTTCAAGCATGAATCGTTAGATTGTCTGTGTGCCAGCTATATGCTATAGAAGTTGCCTAGTAGTAGAATAAATTTTAGTTATGTAATAAAGTTCTAGTGGTTGATACTTTGGTTCACGGAGTATGTATGGTATTAGTAAGTGATTCTTGGATATGTGGACGTGATAAGATAAATGTAATAAAGTACTTTTTATGCTATTGTAATAATACACAGGTATTTGATACACTGCATGATGTGGCGACCTAAATCCGTGAAAGAGCGGGTTTGGGGGCGCTACAATTGAAATACAGAATACAACATCCGTTGATGATCATTCTTCAATAGGTGCTGAAGGTCATTTTAGATCACTGTTTGATAGAACCTCATCTTCAAATAAAAGATCCACCAATTCCGGGCGGGTGTCATCTAGTCAACACTCAGTCACACATCAAGACAACAATGAGGCCACTTCATCTAGAGCAAATCTACCACCTCAAAGAAAATGGACCAAGGATCATCCATTTAAACTTATCATTGGTGATGCAAAATCTAGAGTACAAACAAGGAGAATAACTCTAGATGAATGTCTGTACAATATCTTTCTATCACAGGAAGAACGAAAGAGGGTAAAAGAGGCTCTAATAGATCTATATTGGGTTTTAGCTATGCAGGAAGAGCTAAACCAATTTGAAAGAAATAAATATGGAAGTTGGTACCCAAACCTAAAAACAAGAATTCTATTGACACTAAGTGGGTATTCAGAAACATGATGGATGCAAATGGTATAGTCAAAAGGAAAAAAGCTATATTGGCTGCTAAAGGGTTCTCTTAGCAAGAGGGAATAAATTTTGATGAGACATTTGCTTTAATTGCAAGAGTTGAAGCTATCAGAATCTTTCTAGCCTATGCAGTCAATGCCATTTTCAAAGTCTATCAAATGGATGTGAAAAGCGCATTTTTGAATGGAGAATTGAAGGAGGAAGTTTATGGTTGTCAACCTCCAGGTTTTGAAGAGCTCAATTTTTCAAACTATGTTTACTATCTATTGAAAGCACTTTATGGATTAAAGCAAGCACCTAGAGCCTGGAATGAAATATTGTCAAAATTTCTTTTAAAAAATCACTTTACAAGAGATACTGTTGACAAAACTTGTAATATCCCATATTTTCAAATATTATTATTATTATTTGGAATTATTTATGTGATTTTATGTAAATTTTTGTGAATTATCTGATAAGTGGAATTGATGTTTGGGTGTTTAGATGTGATATTATTTGAGTATTTGAATTTTTATATGTCCAGAATAAAATATAGATAATTGTGATATTTTTCTGGTAATTTTTGGACTATTAGATAATTTTATATTGATTTATGAATTATTAATTATTTTCTGAATAATTACCAAAATTATTTTATAAAGCCGAGAATCGTCCAACCTCAACCGTTTTTGCGTTTTTATAACCCGAAACTCTTCCGAAAACTCTTTCCTAACCTAATCTGGTAATTCCGGACATTTTCCGTGTTTTGACTTTTTCGATCCGGATTACGGTTTGACCCGTGCGTGGCCCGGCGCAATAATTTCGATAAGATAATCATTTCGGTAATTGACAAAAACCCGTATTCTCGAGTGACGGGATATTTTTACGTTATTTTCGTATATAGTGTTTTATAAAAAGCTCGGTTTTGATAATTATCCAATTCTGGTATTGAATTGTATCATTTTTATAGTTACTTAGTGGCTAAGCAACTAATTTAACGATCCAAAATGATCCAAAACGATCCAATATTTCATAAATATAAATAGCCTATTTCTTATTTCTTTTATTCCGTTTATTCATTTGCAACCAGTTAAAACACCGTAAATACAGAGAAAAACCCGAGACACCGATACGTTCCCGAGAATCAAACACACGAACGAAGGCGTTATCGAACTCCGATTCGGGCGTGCAGCATATCAAAACGAAGCTCTCGAAATCTTCTTTCTGAATCAATCATCAGTTTCTGCCCAGAAATCATGGTAATTTTCTTATTTATTTATTTATATTCGAATTATTTGATAATTAAATTATGAAAATTTGTTCTTGATGTTGTTGATGTGATTTGATGCTTCCATGTTATAGAGCATGTTTTTCTGGTCGATTTGGTATATTATACTTCAAAAATAGAGTTCAATATCATATAGAAATTAAGGTTTGATTTTCTGAAAATTTCTTGAATATGTGTTCTTGGTGTTCTTGGAGAATTCTGAAAATCAAAGTCAATTTTGAAGGTGTTATTGAACACCAAATCACAAGTATGAATAACCAAAATGAATCACAGACCATTCTCTATCATTTTATATCTTCAAATCGTTTCAACAGTTGGTAAAATTCAAAATTGATTTTAAGGGTTTTTATTCGAAAATTAGGGCTTTCTGATTTGGTGATTATTGGCTTGTTTGGATTATTCAGATAGATTATATGTTTAATTAGCTTCATTTTGGCACTTGAATCATGCTTTTTGGTTTAGAAATGACTGAGTTCAAGTTTTGGCCGGAAAAGCTCGGTTTATCACCGGCTTTAATGGCTACTTTGACCGGATTTTGGGTGCGGCAGCCTTGTTCTTGTCGTTGTTGATACCGTAATGTTGCTGGGTTGCAGAGGATCGAAACCGTATTTGGAATCAATCAGAACGACGCTGTTTTGGGGCTAGCCGGTGTTTCGCCGGAACTCCCGACGCCGCCGGATTCTGGCAAATTATCCGGTGGGTCTGGGTCCTTGGCAACCCGGTTTGACCCGAATTATGACCCGTGGGTTTTATTTCTGACCCGGGTTCGATCCTAAATTATCCAATCTGTTTTTTAAGAACCTGTTTCTGCAATTTCTATTTTATTTTAAATCAAAATTTAGTTTCTTTTATTCTGAAAATTCATTTTTATTTTAAAAATCATTATTTTAAATTCTGAATATTTATTTTAATTCAAAAATAAATCTTAATTATTTAATTAATTAATTTTAATTGATAATTAATTATTTAATTGGTCAATTAATTTAAATTTTAATTGATTAATTAATTTAATTAGTTATTAATTAATTTTAATTGAACTAATAAATAGATTTAATTATTTAAAATTGATTTAAAAATTCCGAAAAATAGTTTCGAGTTTTAAAATATTATTTTAAATTATTTTCCAGGCTCAATAATTCTTATAAAATTATTTTCGGGTGTTCGAGCCATATTATTTTATTATTAAATGATTCGAATATTGTTTTTATTCCGAAAAATGTTCAAAAATTCATAATACATCAACCGTTCGTCCGTTTAATACGAAACGAACGCCTCCAGACTCAGAAAAATATTCCGCTTTCATTAAAAATACTTTCGAGACCCAAATCCTTTTCTTTTGAAAGGTCGCTTATTTTACGAATCATTCTGAGTCGATTATTGATTGAAAAATTATATTTTTAACCCGATTTGAGTTTCAAACACACCGAGTCGACCCTTTTGACAAACCGAGTCATATGTGATATGAATTATGTGATACGTGGATTATGTGTTTATATGTTATGTGAATTACGTGTGTAAGTGGGTCCTAAGTCTTGTATTTGACTGTCTTCCTGGTGTGTGGGCTATCGTATGGGTAGACGATAGGCTTTTGACGCGTAGTTCGTCGAGTGGTTATCGATTAGACAATTAAAGTTCTATATTTTAAATTATAGATGCGGATCATTCGAGTTGATCAAGACAAGATGTTGGATAAAGAGTGAGATGGAATGGAAGTGGATGTCTGGCTTCTAGCAATCGCAGGAGCAGCATATCAGTAAGGTGTTGAAAAGCAGGACGGAGATGTCTTGAGACAGAATGTCAGAATAGATGCGTCATTGTGAGTGTGACTAACTGCTAAAACCCAAAGGCAAGTACCCCTGACTTCACTTATCATTCAAGTGACGTTTATTTCAAATCATATTATGCAAGTATTGTTTTCCCTATTCTCTGTTCGGAATAGATAAATGTTTTACATATCGCTGAATTAAATAATTCTATTTATGCAAATACTCATCTGCTATTCTATATTCAAAATAGTCAAGTGATTTTACTTATCCAATTACTGGATTTATAAATGTTTTGGATTTTGAGAAAAGTGATTTGGTTGTGAATATTCCTACCCAAGTTAATGGGGGAATAAAATTATTTCGGGTGTCGAGTATCATGACCCCTTTTCAATAAAAGGTTTTGAGATTGAATGGTTACTGATTGCGTAAGAGGCCGAAGCACCGGTCCAGCGTGAGCTATTATACAGAAGTGTAATACGGAAGTGTAATATCTTAAAAGGCTTGTTATACCTTTTCTGGCGCCCTATAGGTACCGTATGTCTTTGGGATACGGGTAGTACCTATATTAACGGTATGGCTGCGGGATACCAGTGTTGTTTCATGACTGATTATCAGGAACAGCATAGTGCATAATTTGGTTCCAATCGATATTATTATATTGCTTTTGATAATCTTATAAGGAATGATTTATCAACTGTTTCTGTTTTGGAATAATGGTAAAGTGCGGTTTTGATTCAGATTTTGATTTATGTTGATACTTACATTGTTGTTAAATATCAAAGGTGGTATTAATATAGATGAATGATGTTGACTTCAGTATGGAATGTTGTGAGCATCAAAGTTCGTATTGATATCTAATTTGATATGACAGCAAAATAAATATTAATTTGAAGAGTTCGGTTTTGAATAAAGTTTATGATTCAATCCATAATCATTGTTTCATGTTATTGTGGTTTACGATATTTCCGTAAACACTGTTTTACGTGTTTGATCCTCGTCAAGATTCAAAGTATTGCTGAAGCATTTCGCTCAAAAATATCAAAATAGTTTTGAATACAATTAAGGAATCAATTCTGGGATTCCTCAACTAAAATTTTAATATTCAGCAATTATGATTTTAAATGTTCTGCTCTAATGCAGATGTCGGTTTTATGTCAAAACAACCATATATATATTATAATGAACTTGCTGAGCATTTTTTTCGCTCATACTTGCCTGTTTTTAAATTTAACCTCCAGTGAGGATTAGCTTGCGCTGTTTAGCTGCATAATTCGAGGAAGCAAAGAAGAAGCTTTTGGAAGGTGGTTGGTCCAGGGTTTGCGGACTAGTGTAAGTTTTATTATGTAAAGTTGTTTATATTATATTATATATAGTTGTATAATTTATTTGGGCCTAGTATACTTCATTTCGAAGTTATACTAGTGGGTTTTAGTTTTGAGTTGGAATTTGTTGAAAAGAGTTTTAAAGAGAAAGTGAAAAATTATTTTAGAATTTGGTATTCTTGTTTCTAGAACTGTAACCTTAAAAGATCTTGGAGTAGTTTGGGGTCATTTATGTTAAATACCTTCCGCTGGCATTTATTTGTTGATTAAACAGGTTGTTTTGGATTGAAGTTTCTTCGTGACGACCAAATGCTCTGACCCCGGATTTGGGGCGTTACAGGTTGGTATCAGAGCTGAGGTTATAGTAAACTAGAAACGAGAGTGTGTAGGAGTGTGTATAGCTATGTGAGGGCGTTTGAGCTCATATCGAGTTCCTGTTGGACTATTGGATATAGTACCAACGAGTAAGTTAAGATAGGCGCATTCGGTTGAGATCATTGTGCTGAGCTGGATGGAACTCCGGAAAGCTGCAAACTTCTATTGTGGAATTTTTCGAGACTACGATTTGACGACGATGGAGATTATCGATATCCTTGGAACGTGAAGAAGTGGGTGACGATTCAACTGGAGAGTTCAAATTGAAGATAAATATTAAGACTTTGACAATACCTTCTCTTTCTATAATTTCTTTTGGCTTCTCTCAGAAAGGGATATCTGTTAGAGGATATATTCCCTAACACTCGTTTAATCATTTTGTTACAGAATCTTGTTTTCTGGATTTCATTTTTCTCCAGAAATATCAACTTTGAAATCTTTTCAGTTTATTCATTTAATTTTTAATTCCTTTGATATCCTTTTATTCTGACTGAGATTAACAACCCTATCTATAGGGGACACAAGGTATACCTGTCTGTGTGATAGGAGTTGGATGGGACGCCATCACTTGTGTGTATTGTGAATACATGAAGGTTAACAACCTTTAGTAGTGTCTTAATTTGGACACACAATATCAAGTTCATTTGATCATATTGATCTCTCAGTTATTTTTTTTTATTTCAACAATACATTTTCTCAAATTCAGATTTTTCTGTTTTGGTATCAAATTTTTTTTCTTTTTAAAATTCCATGATTTTATTATCCCAAACATTCGAAGGTATGCCAAGCAAGTTAAGCTGAGTTATCCTGGTCAAGTCAAAGAAGGGTTATGTAACGAGATTACCAAAAGCAACAGTGGACTGCGATGCAGTTATAATATTAGTGACATATACGAAGTCAATCTGTTTCTGTATTTCTCTCTTTATCTATCTTTCTTTTCTTCTCTCTATCTTTCTTTCTATTCTTCTTTCTCGCGATCAGTAAAAAGTGATTCTATTGAAGAATTGGTCAAAGGGTGTGAATGGAACAGTGGTGCACAGTGAAGCTCCTGTAAAAGTTTTATTATACAAGGAATATAAGATTTATTTGAGATTATGGAAAATTGAGTTTATTTGGAAATGGAAAATTTGTGATAAGATCCGTAGTGCTCTCTTCTGCTGATTCCGAGGACGGAATCCTTATAAGGGGGGTAGATTGTAATATCCTATATTTTCAAATATTATTATTATTATTTGGAATTATTTATGTGATTTTATGTAAATTTTGGTGAATTATCTGATAAGTGGAATTGATGTTTGGGTGTTTAGATGTGATATTATTTGAGTATTTGAATTTTTATATGTCCAGAATAAAATATAGATAATTGTGATATTTTTCTGGTAATTTTTGGACTGTTAGATAATTTTATATTGATTTATGAATTATTAATTATTTTCTGAATAATTACCAAAATTATTTTATAAAGCCGAGAATCGTCCAACCTCAACCGTTTTTGCGTTTTTATAACACGAAACTCTTCCGAAAACTCCTTCCTAACCTAATTTGGTAATTCCGGACATTTTCCGTGTTTTGACTTTTTCGATCCGGATTACGGTTTGACCCGTGCGTGGCCCGGCGCAATAATTTCGATACGATAATCATTTCGGTAATCGACAAAAACCGGTATTCTCGAGAGACGGGATATTTTTACGTTATTTTCATATATAGTGTTTTATAAAAAGCTCGGTTTTGATAATTATCCAATTCTGGTATTGAATTATATCATTTTTGTTGTTACTTAGCGGCTAAGCAACTAATTTAACGATCCAAAATGATCCAGAACGATCCAATATTTCATAAATATAAATAGCCTATTTCTTATTTCTTTTATTCCGTTTATTCATTTGCAACCAGTTAAAACACCGTAAATACAGAGAAAAACCCGAGACACCGATACGTTCCCGAGAATCAAACACACGAACGAAGGCGTTATCGAACTCCGATTCGGGCGTGCAGCATATCAAAACGAAGCTCTCGAAATCTTCTTTCTGAATCAATCATCAGTTTCTGCCCAGAAATCATGGTAATTTTCTTATTTATTTATTTATATTCGAATTATTTGATAATTAAATTATGAAAATTTGTTCTTGATGTTGTTGATGTGATTTGATGCTTCCATGTTGTAGAGCATATTTTTCTGGTCGATTTGGTATATTATACTTCAAAAATAGAGTTCAATATCATATAGAAATTAAGGTTTGATTTTCTGAAAATTTCTTGAATATGTGTTCTTGGTGTTCTTGGAGAATTCTGAAAATCAAAGTCAATTTTGAAGGTGTTATTGAACACCAAATCACAAGTATGAATAACCAAAATGAATCACAGACCATTCTCTATCATTTTATATCTTCAAATCGTTTCAACAGTTGGTAAAATTCAAAATCGATTTTAAGGGTTTTTATTCGAAAATTAGGGCTTTCTGATTTGGTGATTATTGGCTTGTTTGGATTATTCAGATAGATTATATGTTTAATTAGCTTCATTTTGGCACTTGAATCATGCTTTTTGGTTTAGAAATGACTGAGTTCAAGTTTTGGCCGGAAAAGCTCAGTTTATCACCGGCTTTAATGGCTACTTTGACCGGATTTTGGGTGCGGCAGCCTTGTTCTTGTCGTTGTTGATACCGTAATGTTGCTGGGTTGCAGAGGATCGAAACCGTATTTGGAATCAATCAGAACGTCGCTGTTTTGGGGCTAGCCGGTGTTTCGCCGGAACTCCCGACGCCGCCGGATTCTGGCAAATTATCCGGTGGGTCTGGGTTGTTCTTGGCAACCCGGTTTGACCCGAATTATGACCCGTGGGTTTTATTTCTGACCCGGGTTCGATCCTAAATTATCCAATCTGTTTTCTAAGAACCTGTTTCTGCAATTTCTATTTTATTTTAAATCAAAATTTAGTTTCTTTTATTCTGAAAATTCATTTTTATTTTCAAAATCATTATTTTAAATTCTGGATATTTATTTTAATTCAAATATAAATCTTAATTATTTAATTAATTAATTTTAGTTGATAATTAATTATTTAATTGGTCAATTAATTTAAATTTTAATTGATTAATTAATTTAATTAGTTATTAATTAATTTTAATTGATCTAATATTAGATTTAATTATTTAAAATTGATTTAAAAATTCCGAAAAATAGTTTCGAGTTTTAAAATATTATTTTAAATTATTTTCCAGGCTCGATAATTCTTATAAAATTATTTTCGGGTGTTCGAGCCATATTATTTTATTATTAAATGATTCGGAGATTGTTTTTATTCTGAAAAATGTTCAAAAATTCATAATAAATCAACCGTTCGTCCGTTTAATACGAAACGAACGCCTCCAGACTCAGAAAAATATTCCGCTTTCATTAAAAATACTTTCGAGACCCAAATCCTTTTCTTTTGAAAGGTCGCTTATTTTACGAATCATTCTGAGTCGATTATTGATCGAAAAATTATATTTTTAACCCGATTTGAGTTTTAAACACACCGAGTCGACCCTTTTGACAAACCGAGTCATATGTGATATGAATTATATGATACGTGGATTATGTGTTTATATGTTATGTGAATTACGTGTGTAAATGGGTCCTAAGTCTTGTATTTGACTGTCTTCCTTGTGTGTGGGCTATCGTATGGGTAGACGATAGGCTTTTGACGCGTAGTTCGTCGAGTGGTTATCGATTAGACAATTAAAGTTCTATATTTTAAAATATAGATGCGGATCATTCGAGTTGATCAAGACAAGATGTTGGATAAAGAGTGAGATGGAATGGAAGTGGATATCTGGCTTCTAGCAATCGCATGAGCAGCATATCAGTAAGGTGTTGAAAAGCAGGACGGAGATGTCTTGAGACAAAATGTCAGAATAGATGCGTCATTGCGAGTGTGACTAACTGCTAAAACCCAAAGGCAAGTACCCCTGACTTCACTTATCATTCAAGTGACGTTTATTTCGAATCATATTATGCAAGTATTGTTTTCCCTATTCTCTGTTCGGAATAGATAAATGTTTTACATATCGCTGAATTAAATAATTCTGTTTATGCAAATACTCATCTGCTATTCTATATTCAAAATAGTCAAGTGAATTTACTTATCCAATTACTGGATTTATAAATGTTTTGGATTTTGAGAAAAGTGATTTGGTTGTGAATATTCCTACCCAAGTTAATGAGGGAATAAAATTATTTCGGGTGTCGAGTATCATGACCCCTTTTCAATAAAAGGTTTTGAGATTGAATGGTTACTGATTGCGTAAGAGGCCGAAGCACCAGTCTAGCGTGAGCTATTATATAGAAGTGTAATACGGAAGTGTAATATCTTAAAAGGCTTGTTAAGCCTTTTCTGGCACCCTACAGGTACCGTATGTCTTTGGGATACGGGTAGTACCTATATTAACGGTATGGCTGCGGGATACCGGTGTTGTTTCATGACTGATCATCAGGAACAGCATAGTGCATAATTTGGTTCCAATCGATATTATTATATTGCTTTTGATAATCTTATAAGGAATGATTTATCAACTGTTTCTGTTTTCGAATAATGGTAAAGTGCGGTTTTGATTCAGATTTTGATTTATGTTGATACTTACGTTGTTGTTAAATATCAAAGGTGGTATTAATATAGATGAATGATGTTGACTTTAGTATGGAATGTTGTGAGCATCAAAGTTCGTATTAATATCTAATTTGATATGACAGCAAAATAAATATTAATTTGAAGAGTTCGGTTTTGAATAAAGTTTATGATTCAATCCATAATCATTGTTTCATGTTATTGTGGTTTACGATATTTCCGTAAACACTGTTTTACGAGTTTGATCCTCGTCAAGATTCAAAGTATTGCTGAAGCATTTCGCTCAAAAATATCAAAATAATTTTGAATACAATTACGGAATCAATTCTGGGATTCCTCAACTAAAATTTTAATATTCAGCAATTATGATTTTAAATGTTCTACTCTAATGCAGATGTCGGTTTTATGTCAAAACAACCATATATATATTATAATGAACTTGCTGAGCATTTCTTTCGCTCATACTTGCCTGTTTTTAAATTTAACCTCCAGTGAGGATTAGCTTGCGCTGTTTAGCTGCATAATTCGAGGAAGCAAAGAAGAAGCTTTTGGAAGGTGGTTGGTCCAGGGTTTGCGGACTAGTGTAAGTTTTATTATGTAAAGTTGTTTATATTATATTATATATAGTTGTATAATTTATTTGGGCCTAGTATACTTCATTTCGAAGTTATACTAGTGGGTTTTAGTTTTGAGTTGGAATTTGTTGAAAAGAGTTTTAAAGAGAAAGTGAAAAATTATTTTGGAATTTGGGATTCTTGTTTCTAGAACTGTAACCTTAAAAGATCTTGGAGTAGTTTGGGGTCATTTATGTTAAATACCTTCCGCTGGCATTTATTTGTTGATTAAACAAGTTGTTTTGGATTGAAGTTTCTTCGTGACGACCAAATCCTCTGACCCCGGATTTTGGGGCGTTACAAAACTCTTTTCTCTAGAAATGTTAATGACTCTTATATACTTGTTCAAATTTATGTAGATGATATAATATTTGGCTATACAAATGATAAACATTGCAAAAGGTTTGCCAAATTGTTGCAAAGTAAATATGAAATGAGCATGATGAGAGAACTAACTTAATTTCTTGGTTTAGAATTTAAACAAGTTAGTGATGGAATATTCATTAGTCAAACTAAATATATTCATGATCTTTTAAAAAAATTTGACTTGATGGATTGCACATCTGCAAAAACCCCCATGGTCATTGCCACCAAACTTGAATTAAACATAATTGAAAAGTATGTGGATATTTCAAGTTATAGAGGTATGGTTGGCTCACTTTTATATTTGACAGCTAGTAGGTCAAATATAATGTTTTCTACATGTCTTTGTTCTAGATTCCAAGCTGATCCTGGGGAATCTCATTTAGTAGCTATTAAGAGGATTTTCAGATATCTCAAGTGGACACCAAAACTTGGTATTTGGTACCCTAAAGATTCTGGTTTTGATCTAGTTGGCTATTCAGATGCAGATTATGCAGGTTGCAAAATTGACAGAGAAAGCACAGTAGGGACATGTCAATTTCTAGGAAATAAGCTGGTGTTCTGGTTTAGTAATAAATAATACTCAGTTTCTACTTCTACAGCTGAGGCTGAATATATTATTGCTGGCAGCTATTGTGCACATATTTTATGGATAAGAAATAAATTGTTGGATTATGGTCTAAATGTGGACAAGATTCCAATCTTCTGTGAAAACACAAGTGCCATTGTCAATACTGAAAATCCTGTGCAGCATTCAAGGACAAAGCACATTGACATCAAGTATCATTTCATTAGGGAAGATGTTATGAATGATACTGTGGAACTTTATTTTATTCCCAGTGAGCATCTACTTACAGACATCTTTAACAAGCCACTTGATGAATCAACTTTTACTATATTGGTAGGTGAGTGTATTTTTGATGTTAATGCAATTTGTAATTCAGTCGATAATAAATTTGATTTTCTTGATCAGGTCATGAAAAGGTAAAATTTTGGCTAAGTCAAAATTAACCTTTCAATGAATAACGATTATCTGTTGATAGTCAAAGATATTTCTGTATACATTATCATTCAACGGATAATGGTATATTTGACATCTGTTGATCAATTATAACCGTTGATTCTAAAACATCATCCATTGATGAATACATACAGTCTTGTATGTATATGGATAATTTTAGAATTTCTACAGTTCACTTTATTTTTAAACAGTTTTTTTGGCAATTATCATTGGGTATTTATTTTTTATTTTTAATCATTTATTTGTCTTATTCTGGAAAAGTATAAAATCCAATTTCATTTACAGATCTCACTTTTATCTTTCTCTGAATTTTCAAGGCAAATTTTACTCTCTTTCTTCCCCAAAACCCCCTTTCTCTTTGTAACTGCAAATTTAGCAAGACTGGCACCAATTGTGAAAATTATGTCTTGGACATGATATGTGTATGAGAAGAACAACTTTGTTGCCCTGGTAGATAAGAGTGTTGCACATGAGGACTATCACAAGATGATGGAGTTCATCAGTAACTGCAAACTCAAGTACTCTATGTTCAAGTTACCGGTTATCTTCTGTGAAGTTGTTGAGGAGATTTGGAGAACTATTGTCTTTAATTCAAAAGACATGACCATTATCTTTACTCTAAAAGGTAATATTTATTGTGTAAATTTTGATGCTGTCGAATCTTATTTAAAATTTCCTGAAAATAACACAACTGCTTCACACACTAACACTGATGTGCTTAACATGCTTAAGCCCATGGGTTATGCTTTAGACACTGCTAGTCTAGGGAGAATTAAGAGAAAGGGACTTACGAAAGAGTGGAGCTATTTGTGTGGTGCTTTTATTAAAGTATTTTCTGATAAAATTAGAAATTTAGATGTTATTACTGTTGTATTGCTTAACATGCTCTATGTGCTATTATATGATAAGTACTTTAATTTCAACAACTATGTCATGCTAAAGATAGTGTATAAACTAGGAGATATTCAAAATAGACCTAGAAATGTGTATTATGCTAGATTTTTCATGATGTTAGCTAACCATGTTTCCAAGGATTTGTCAATTGAGAACCCAAAACAAGTTGGATTGTTGGGTTCAAGGAAAGAGAGTTCTTGCATATTTGATGAGGAATAATCCGAACGTTGATGTGCCCCTTAACTATCTTCCTATCATTGATGCACCTCAGGTAAGTGAGGTAAATACTTCTATTTCCATCTCTTGCCAACCTCAAATTATTTTGCTTTTAACAGTGGGTATGGAATCTATGACAGTGACTAAACAGATTCCTACCCATGCCACTAAACCTAAAGTTTCTAAATCCAAAGCAAAGAAACCAATCTCTGAGTGTCTCTCAAAAGAAACTAACTGTAAAAACCACCAAAGCACTTGAGTGGAGTGAACAGGGTGGTGAGAAAGGTGAGGGAAGGGGTGAAAATCAAAGAAGCCCCAAGAATAAGGAGGGTGAGGTCAGTGTAACCCAAGCTAGCCACACTAAAATCTCCCAAAAGATTGTACTGATACTAAAGGAAATTATCTCATCCCTAGTTGCATCCTCCCAAAAGGATGTGACTATTGAAATAAGCTCCCAACTAGGAGCACAGAACAAAAGGGGTGGGGACACTAATGACATAGCTCAAACTTATATCATAATAAAGAAATCTAACCCCATGGGGGAGTCACATGGTGTACACACAGTGTAAACTCAAATCATAAACTTTGTATCTACACCTTCTCAAATTCAGCTTGATGTGCTCCAGTAGATGTGGAGTCACAATCCCTCTCTTTAACAATTGATACATCTCAAACACAAAACTCTCCAACCATCTCTCTGGATGTAGACATGATTTCTACATCAATTCCTAATTCTCCATCTCTTAAACTCATGGAGGAGCCCAAAACTCAAACAAGTGATCATCATCTAATTGATGATTTGTTGGATCACTTTCCATTTCTTTCTCAACCTATTGAGGGGTATGTGCACAAAACCTTAAAATCAATCTCCACAGACTCAACAATAGTTTCAACTCCTATTTCTCTTATTTCTTCTTTATCAACGGATATCCATCATCCGTTAATAAGTGATTGTCCTTCAACGTATATGGTTCACAACAATTATCCGTTAATAGTCACAACTACACCTTCAACGAATATTTCACATCCGTTGATAGTCACTCCATAAAAACTTAAAATTTCAAATTCTATTACAACTGCATATGACTTAGTATTTCGTTCAATCACTTCTAGGATTGAGGGAAGGGAGCGAATTGAGTGAGAGGCTAGGTTGCTTCCAGGAGAAAGGAGAGGCTGAGATTTCATTAATGCACACTATTTCTTCTAGTGTGGCAAAAGTGAGTGAGGGGAGTTCTACCTTAGTAGGTGAAGGTGAGGTTGTGAGGGTGGTGAGCCAGGGGAAGCCCTTGATGTAAAAAATATATAGAAAATGAGAGAAATGCAGGTACAGGAGGAATAAGGGTGGCAGCCATTGCTAGTGAGTCAATGGATGTTAGTGATGCTAAAAAGGAAATACTATATCAGAATAAATACCTAGATGTTATAGATTCTATTTCCTTAAATGTTAAGACATTTACTCATCCTGTTACAGCCTATCAAACTTTTTCTATTCAATGAAATGAGGGGGCAGACAAAATATTAAATTTGGTACACACAACTGAATCAATGCAAAGGTTCAAAGATGCAATATCTACACTGCCTCCTACAGTTGATATGGATTCTGATTTTGGAGCTGATGATGATGAGGTTGATGAAAATTTTGGTGAAGAAGCTAACATGAACATAGAGGCAGATAGAGGCCCTAGTTCTACAACAAATAATCTTGACTGTATGTTTATCAAGGAGTGCAACTTTCATCACTTCACCACCACACTTTTCAAGTTAACCAATCAAACTCAAACAGCTCTAGAAGCCACTACCAATGCTGGTACAAGGTCACTTCTTCAAGCCCATCTAGAGTGCCTCCTGTTAGGGCGAAAATACGCGCTAAAATTCATGCAAGTATACGCGTTTGAAAATAGTATAAGATATAAATCAGATACGTTCCCACGAAGAATGGTTTAGGTTAACTTCAATTTATGCACCTATGCAACAATGTATGGGTATCGCTCAATGCTAAGACAAATAACAAATTGGGTTTTGATTAAACTAAGAGATTATACTAATTAGCATTAATTAAGAGAATTGAGGTTGAATTACTCATATGAGACAAATATGGGATCCTAACTTCATTAAATACTTCATTCAATAGCCTTTTTATTCTTAACCTTAGCATGTAATGGTGATGACACTAATCAGATAACACGAAACTAGTAAACGCCAACTTTTGTTGTACGAATGCCCTACTACCAAGCATCCATAAAAGAGATAGAAGTTGAATAGACACCAATTATGCTTAGTCCTTATATGTCTATAAGAATTGAAAACATAACGGTTTAATACGCAAGTTATCTATCATGATTATATAGGGCAAGTAAGATGGTTAAAATTACCTACGAATCATGCATAACAATAACACATGAACCTATGCTAGCATGACAAGTTCTAAACCTCTATATTCACTGTCGCTTTAATAGAGATTTACACGCTATCTTATATGTTAGCTACGCACATAAGACGAATAAGCACAAACAATACTAGGTTATCATACAATCACCACACACTAAGGTATCAAAAAAATTAACTAAAGAAATAAATAAATAAATCCACTAGATCCCCATGATAACGATTAGTTCATAATCGAACCCATCATCAGCATGGGTTCCAATGAAAGCATGATAATAAACAATATAAGAGTACTAGGGTTCAAAGACAAATAAAAAATGAGCATCCAAGTATCAACTATATTAAAAAAACAAAAGTCTTCTTCTCTGTAGCCTTCTCGTGCTCTCTTGGTCTTTTTATTGCTCTCCTAGGTCTCCCTGTTGTTAAAAACCTCTTTTTATTGGTATATATAGGCTCCATGATGACCAGGACTCTCAAAATCTTCAATTTCGACTAAAATCAGGATTCTGGGGCAGAAACAGGGCGCGGGCGCGCTGCTACAGGGCGCGGTAGCACTAGAATAGTGTTTTCAGCAGCACGGGCGCGCTGACTCTGGCGCGGCCGCGCTGACATTCTGGAAAAATTCTTATATTTCTTCTTTTGGCCATATCTTGAGTTCTGCTCGTCAGAATTAGGCGATTCAACTGCCCACACGAAGCTAACGAGATTCTATACAACTTGAGAATGGCCTAGGCTTCCAATTCTGATCTCTTTTCAGCATAATTCTTTGAAAAGCTTCTTTCTTCCTTTAACTGATTCCTGAAATGCAATAGTACAAAAATACATCAAAAATACAAACAACTTGAGTCCAAAACACCAAATTAAGCTTGTAATGAAGCGTTCCAAGTAGATATAAAATCCACTTATCACACCCCCGAACTTGAATCGATGTTTGTCCTCAAGCATAAACAGACTCAAAACTACAAAACAATCCTTATGCATGAATGCAACTAAATGATAATGCAATCAATCCCCTCAGAATAACCGTAACCAAATGAATAAGCCAACGCCTCTAAGAATGCAATAACTCAAAATAGAGATCGAATAAATCTCAAAAATCAACTCACAAACCAGAACGTTGGTGTTTAGATGCTTAACAGATATACTCTCGAAACTAGATCAATAACCATAACTTATCTTTCATCAAAAAATCACAAGTTTATAACTAGAATAGAAATTAAATGCATAATGACTCATAACACTTCCTTTCTACTAGAGTTATACAAGGATTCATATTATTATTGAACACATAACAAAGATGCTTACTTGACCATACAATGAATGAGGTCCCAAAAGACTTCTACAATAATACCCATGTAGCGAGCTTTAGGTTAACGGATCCCAGACTATAAAAGCCTTAGGTCACTAGGCACAAAGTCTCCTAAGAACTTAATAACTCGAGTATTAAAGAGCTCACTCTTGATCAATTATGCATAAATACATACTTTTTTTCTTTGCTTTTTTTTCTTTTTTTTCTTCAATGATTTCTGAATGAGTGCGTTTCGCTCCATCTCATTCAACCCTAGACTACTCATATAAATATGAGCCAACTCCTAGCCATTTGACACCTAGCCTTATAACAACTAGCAATGAAATCCAAGCTTTTCTCTAGTTTAAAAATTTAGTGTTCTTACGTCATTACGAGAATAGAAAAAATTCTAAATATAACCAAGTGATTAAATCTCAACAAACAAACAAGTATGATCATGATCTAGTATAAAAGCAAACCTATAAGACTTTGTGAAAATATTTATATCTGGCATGCACATCAATTCAATTGGACTTAAACATCCCTCTATTCACTATCACTACACTCACATCAATATCAACCAATCAATCAGAAAGAGCTCAACCTAAGGGATCATGTTATATGCATGCAAATGCAACTATATGAAATCACATAAAAAAACAAACAAATATGTCCTATATGAACAATAATGCAACACTACGAATGAAATACAACTATATGCAACATGAATCTAAATTAATCTATATGGACACACAAAAACTAATCCTTACATTATCACCCCCAAACTTAAAATTTTCAATGTCCTCATTGAAGGTAATAATAAGGATATCAGAAATACCTAGTTAGCGGGAGGATCACCCTCTTCGGGTGGAGGATCAGGTGGCCAATCAACCTCGACACTAGTGGCTCAGAAAATAGTGCTTAAAGCCTGTGTCAAATTTGCAGCAAAATGACGGTGAATGTTGTGCATGGCCTCCATACACCTAGTCACTCGCCTGTACTGCTCATCATTAACACCGGTCCTATCAACTACCTGTTGCACATGAGAAGAACCCTTTGTAGACACGAAAAGATCTGTCCAGCCACTCTCTACATAATCAAAAATATATCCCAACCCCTTATTATGGGGTGCACCTAAGAATGAATAACTCAAGTGATCTGGCAGTCGGTTAAGCTCAAGTGTGGGAGCTTCTTCAATAGACGGTTGAAAATGATCCTGAGAAAGTTTCAGCTCTGTTAATCCAAGAGAATCGAATGGCATATCCAACTTCCTCTTCCACGTAAGAGCATTCAAATATTGCAGTTACTCTGCCCCTTCTTCATCTTCAATAACTGATTCCCCTATTAAGGATCTCTCTAAGGTATCTGACTTTGGCAATTGCTCAGGCTTTGAATTCATGACAGAGTCGACCCACTCTACTTTAAAGCACTCCTCTTTAGCTGTGGGTAACTTTATTTCCTTGAACACATTAAAAGTGACCTTTTGATCGTGAACCTGCATCGCAAGCTCTCCTTTTTGCATATCGATCATAGTTCGACCAATAGCTAAGAATGGTATCCCCAAGATAATGGGAATCTTCTTATCCCCCTCAAAGTCAAGAATTACAAAGTCAGCAGGAAAGATAAGTTTGTCCACCTTGACCAACACATCCTCTACAATGCCTCATGGATATGTAATAGAACGATCTGCCAACTACAAGGACATATATGCCATCTTCGGATCAGGTAGACCAATCTTCTTGAAGATAGTCAAGGGAATCAGATTGATGCTAGATCTCAAATAAAATAAACACTTATCAAATGACAAGTTTCCGATGGTGCAAGGAATAGTGAAGCTTCTAGGATCTTTAAGCTTCGGAGGCAACTTCTGTTACAGCACATCACTGCATTCCTCCATTAGAGCAACGGTCTCTAAGTCATCGAGCTTCACTTTCCGAGAGAGAATACCTTTCATAAACCTCGCATAGCTAGGCATCTGTTCAAGAGCTTCAGCGAAAGGTATGTTGATATGAAGTTTCTTGAACACCTCCAAAAACTTCTCAAACTGCTTATCTAGTTTTTTCTTCTGCAGCCTCTTAGGAAAAGGAGGTGAAGGATACATTTATTTCTCCCATGTATTACCCTCAGGAGGAGTGTGTTCCACAGTAGTCTTCCCTGGTTCCACCTCTGCTTCCTTCTGCACATCTTCTTCAGCCAACACTTCAGATTCTGGAACTTGAGATTTTTCAGGGCTTGTAACCTTTCTAGACCTCAATGTAATTGCCTTAACCTGCTCTTCTGCTTCTTACTTGCTTGGAACTTCTGTATCACTAGAAAGCATTTCTGGTAGTCGATTCAATAAAGAATTAGCAATTTGTCCTATCTGGTTCTCCAGAATCTTGATAGAAACAACCTGGCTTTGATATATAAGAGCCTGGTTTTTGCACATAAGCCTCAACTCCTCCAATTCAGATTTTTCATTCAAAGATTGACCTGCATCATGAGTTTGTTGTTGAAGTTGGAGTTGTTGTTTTGGTGCAAATTGTTGCTGAAAACTAGGAGGGTTGAATTGTTTTGCTCCAAACTGCTGGAATGGATGTTGTATCGTATTCTGATTATTGTTCCATTTGAAGTTAGGATGATTCCAGTTGTCAGGATGATAAGTGTCTGGAATTGGTTGCTGCGATCTCTAAAAGTTGCTCATAAACTGAGCTGATTTACTAGATATAGCGCATTGCTCCGTCGTATGCGAACTTGCACAAAGCTCACGAACACTCGTCCTCTGATAACTCCATAGTTAGCGAGCAAATCAATCTCCATGGACAACGCCTTTAGTTGAGCAGTGATAGCTGTAGCTGTATCCACTTCTAGAATTCATGCTGCCTTGCTCTGTGGCAATCTCTGGGGTGGATACTAATATTCATTAGCAGCCATCAGTTCAATTAGATCATAAGCTTCCTCATAGCTCTTTGCCCATAATGCTCCACCTGACGCTGCGTCGAGCATGGGTCTTGACTGTGCTCCCCACCCATTATAAAAGCAATTGATAATCATACAATCAGGCATGCCATGATGAGGAAACTTCCTAAGCATCTCCTTGTAGCGCTCCCAAGTTTCACATAGAGATTCTCCCGATTGCTACGCAAATTGAGTAAGAGCATTTCTGATTGCAGCTGTCTTCGCCATATGGAAGAATTTAGTAAGAAACTTCTGAGCAAGATCCTCCCAAGTAGTAATCGAACCAGCTGGTAGAGAGTGTAACCAGTTCTTAGCTTTGTCCTTCAGAGAGAATGGGAATAGTCTCAGCTTCACAGCATCTTCAGAAACACCGTTAAACTTAAAGGTGTCGCAGATCTCAATGAAATCCCTAATGTGCATATTTGGATCTTCCGTTGGAGAACCCCAAACTGAACTGAGTTCTGCACCATCCGAATTATGCCAGGCTTAATCTCAAAGGTATTAGCTTTGATAGCTGGCCTGACAATGCTATATCATCCGTGCTGTTGGATCTCCCATTGTAATGAGTACCTGAAACACAACAAGTAAACCGTGAAAGTAAAAAAATCTGAGTCAGTGAACTTTAACGGCCACTGATAATAAGCACATAAACTAAAAATTATAATCAAGTCCCCGGCAACGGCACCAAAAACTTGTTAGGGCGAAAACACACGCTAAAATTCACGGAAGTATACGCGTTCGCAAGTAGTATAAGATATAAATCAGATTCGTTCCCATACAGACTGGTTTAGGTTAAGTTTAATTTATGCACCTATGCAATAATGTATGGTAATCGCTCAATGCTAAGACAAATAACAAATTAAGTTTTTCTTAGGCCTCAATGATACTATAGAAGGGGGTTGAATATAGTATCTATAATCAATTCGATTATGAACACAAGTATGTAATAGAAAACAAGTTTATTCAATATATCAAACTCTGTTACAGTAGGTTAATCTACTCTCTCAGTGATGTATGATATCACTAAGAGCTGCTAGGGTTACAATGAATAATATTCTCATGAATGATAACACTTATAGTGTAAACCCTAAGCTGTGTTTATATAGTACACAGTTACAAGATATCTTTTAATTGATATGAAATATATCTCTTCCTAAAATACATCAATCAAATATTATCTTCTGTAGTCCTTTAGCTGTGCAACTCTTCATGCATATCTTTATTTGTTTAATCAAGATCCTCTCCTGTAAATCAGCCGCTTTTCATCCATGAAGTGTATCCACACTTAAGTTCTGATATAAGTTCTGACTCCTTAAGTTCTGATAACTTCCCGTCTTCAGTAAGTTCTGATTTCCAGTTAAGTTCTGATATTCTGATAATAAGTTCTGAAACTAAACAAATCAGATTAGACATGACATCACAAATATATCTAACAATCTTCCGCAACTTATAAATTATGAAAAATATACAAGTTAATAGATTTGATGATGTCAAAAACATTTAACTCTGGGATGTGAAGAGTCTTTATTGTAATGTAAGCATCTTCCTTTCAGAATTATTTCTACCTTAGCAGAATTCTTCCTCATAGGAATTTCTCTTTCATCATCTTCAACTATCTTTGGAATAAATTCTGCAACCCTTGATCCAGAGATTCTGGCTTTATCCCTTATGGTCTTCATCAATAAATTTGACCATCTTCTGGTAACCTCATACTTTATCTCCAAAAGATAATGAATGAATTGAAGTTATTTAAGAGATTTGTTCATCACATCTGATTCTGACATTCTGTATGTTCTTCCATCTTTAAGAAATAGAATCAGCTTTTCCTTGACTTTACTCTTATCATGAGTATCCAGTACCACTTGAGCAGATAAAACCTTGTCAAGGTGTTTCTCTATAACTTCCTCAAGTGGTTTGTCAGTTAAAAAAAATGGATCTTTGATAGTTACTTCAACTTCTATTTTGATCTTGGCTTCGTTTGATCCTAACCCAGATCTGTCTCTTGCTTCTCTGGCATTCAATCCAACAGTCATGAAATCAGATAGCAATTGACTTTTCTTAGGATCTTATGGTTTAACATTTTTCCATAAGAGTTTTTTCCTATCAGCAATTGTCATTTTGTTCAAATCAACTTGAGATTTGTTAGAGGTTGATGTCTTGATGACTTGTTCAGGATTTGCAGATTCTTCTGTAGCTTGCTGTTCTGAAATATCTTCACTCTGAACAACTTCAGCTATGTCAGAGGTTGTCTTAGATTCTTCTGTCATCTTCTTTCTCTTCAGAGTTTCAACAGTTTCATCTTCAGCAGCTGTATCATCAAAGAATTGAACCAGCTTGCACACAGGATCCATCATAATTTGAGGAATCTTCATTTTTTGCTTCTTGACTGTCTCCCCACTTTTCCTTTTCCCTTGTCTTTGGGATCAGTAATAGTTTGAGATCTAGTCCTTGATGTAGGAATCTCTGTGGCAGATCTTTCTTTTATCACTATACCTTTTCTTCTTAGGTCTTGGAGGTTTCTTTGCATTAGAATCTTTAGATTTAGGATTTGTCTTCTCAGCAGCAAATCTAGCTTCTTCCTCCTTTAGAGTCTCTGAATCCAGTCCAGGAATATGCTTGAGAAACAATCTTTTAGCAATTTCTTCATCAAGAGTCTGAACCTTTGGATCCTTATAGTAGACAGTAGTCTCCCTTCTCTTAAGCTTCAGAGTTTATAAAAACTTCTGAGAGTCTTGACTTCCAGACTGAATCAAAATATCAGAACTTGATATCAGAGTTTGAGCATTCACAGCTTCAGAACTTGTATTCTTCTGTGTAGAAAATTTTCTAGAATCATAAATTAGTTTCAGCGAAGAAACTTTGCTGCTTTGCTTGCCTTGACTTTGACCTTTGCCCTTGCAAGGGTTTCCCTGGTCATCTTCAGAATCATCCTTTCTCTTCAGTGTTTGGCTTGGTGAGCATTTGGACTTAACTACCTTCTCCCCCTTTTTGGCATCATCTGACAGGAGTAGAGAAAGAAGGATTTCATTGAGCTGTGTTTGTTGAGAGGCTTGATTCTGCAGGACCTCATCCAGTTGGGCCTGCTGCTTTTCTTGAACAAGCTCAATAGCCTCCACTTTTTCTTGAATTGGTATGATAAACCTATTCTTGTCTAGTTTGAGCATCAGGTCTAGCTTATCGGCTGCTTCCTGAAGTTTATCAACCTTTTCATGAGTCTTGGAGTGCAGACCTTGAAGATTTTTAGTACTGAGAGTAGTGACTTTTTAGTTGGTGCTTAAAATCAGAACTTGTCAGCAACTCATCAGCTTTTGAAGTATGTTCTGAAGAACATGTGATCCGGCAATGAAGTCAGGTTCATTCCACTTCTTTGTCCACTCAACTCCTATGAAATTTTTCTCCCATGGAATAGGAGCATTTACTGGAGCACTTGTTGGAGCACTATCTCCAGAATCTGATAAAATCTCATCATTTTCTGATAACACCAGAGTGTGTGTTACTAAAGGAGATTATGGAGCTTCTGTTTCCAAATTCTGATCTTCAGGTTCCAAATTCAGAATTGGTGTAGTAGGAATTTCAGCCTGTAGAATTGGTGAAACAGGAGATATTGGCTGTTTTGCTGGTGGAGCTTCCAAATAGAGAACATAAGGTATATTCAACCTGTGAATGTCAATTTCAGGACTTAACCCTGAATCTTCAACTGGATCAGTTTCTTTGAATGGAGAGATATGAGGTGTGATCACTGTGTCTTGAACAGTGTCTTTAGGTTGAGGTGTAGTTGTCAAAGCTTCAATGACTGTAGGTTCTGATGAGATCAGAGATTCCTGATCCCCTTCCTCAGCATCTTCAGTATCCTCATATTGAATTTGTGCAATATACACACCTGCTCTAGTATTCCTTGATCTTCTAGATGGAGGAATGACTTTATCTGTATCAGAACTTGAAGGTCTTTTCCTTTTCAAAATTCCAGAACCCTCAGCTTCATTCTCTTTCTGAAGAGTTGACTCTTCAGCTTCTAATGTCACAGGTTCTGATGCAGGAACCTGGACTTGTTCATCCTCATCAGATTCATCTCTCAGAATCATCCTTCTTCTTCTCCTTGGTGGAGATTTAGGCACAGAGATAGTTCTTTTAGTTTTGGGCCTAGAGGATGTGTCAGATTTTACAATTGGCACCATTTGTGAAGTACCAGAGGTTGGTTTGGTTTTGGATTTGAGAGGTGAGGTTCTGATAGTAGGTGATGATGGTTGTGGTTGAGAGGATTGTGCTGGTTGATAGTAGGTTCTGATAGTAGGCTGTGGTTGAATATTGGAAGGCTGGGTTGATGGAGGTTGAGAAGTAGTAGGTTGTGTAGGTGCAACATCAGGATATATGGTTGTGTATGTTTGAGGATCAGAATTTACTAAGAACTGTTTTACAGATTGAGGAATTTGAAGGGGTCTCAGTATATCCTTCTTATTATCAGTAGATAACAAGTCTGTGAAGGCCCTTTTATGAAGTTTAAAAGGTTGAATCAAGTCACTAAAGGCTTGGGGCTTATCAGAACAACAAAAACTATAAATAAGCTGACAGAACCTAGCAAAGTAAACAGTATTTGGGTCCTCATTCAACATATCTCCAATAAAACCCAAAATAGCAGTAGCATAATCAAAATGAGTTTGATTAAGAAGTGCATACCCTATTTGCTGACTCAGAATTGGAATAGCATCAAAGTTTGAGCATTTGTTGGCAAAGGCTCTGATGATGCAATCGAAAAAGAAGCTCTACTCCCTTGTGATGTATGGCCTCTTCAGTTGTCCCACCTTAGACAGACTTTTTTCATAGCCAATATTGGCCATCATACTCTGTAGAAGTGGATCCTCAATCAGAGCATTGAAAGTACAAGTTTCTGGCAAATGCAGAGCTTATCGAACAGTAGACATGGTGTAATATCCGGGACATGACGTGTAATTACTTTTATCAATAAATGATTATTATGTGATTATTACGTGAATTTTTGGTGAATTATTTGATGGTTAGTGATATTATTTGAATGTTCATATGTAGTAAAGTCTAGGTATGTTAATTTTATTATGTCCAGAATAAAATATAGTTAATTAAGGTATTTTTCTGGTAATTTTTGGAGTATTATATGATTTTATATTAATTTATGAATTTATTAATTATTTTCTGAATAATTACAAAATTATTTCAAAAAGCCGGGAATCGTCCAACCTCAGCCGTTTTTACAACCCGAAACTCTTCCGAAAACTCCTTCCTAACCTAATCTGGTAATTCCGGACATTTTCCATGTTTTGACTTTTTCGATCCGGATCACGGTTTGACCCGTGCGCGGTCCGGCGCGATATTTTCGATACGCTAACCCTTTTCGATAACATTATCTTCGTATAAATCGTTTTATAAAATCCCGGTTCTGATAATTATCCAAAATAGGATAACGTTTATCCAGAACAGGATAGTGCTTATCAAAAACAGGATAGTGGTTATCCAGAACAGGATAGTGTTTATCCAAAACCAGATAATGTTTATCCAAACCTATCGTATTTATAGTTACTTAGCGGAAAAGAAACATATTTGTTGATCCAACACGATCAAGAACGTACTAATATTCTGTAAATATAAATAGCCCTTTCTTATTTCATTTTCACGCGTAAAATCATAATCAGACATGAAAATCCCTGAAAACCAGAGAAAACCTTATTAAAATACCATATTCTTAAAAAACAATCGCACAAACGAAGGCGTTATCGAACTCCGATTCGGGCATGCAGTATATCAAAACGAAGCTCTCAAAATCTTCTTTCTGATTCAGTCATCTGTTTTTGCCCAGAAATCAAGGTATTTTTCTGTTTTAATTATTTAAATTCGAATTAATTATGGATTAAATTAGGAATATTTGTTCTTGATATTTTTGATATGATTTGATGGCATAATCATGTAGATCTTTTCTTCCTGGTCATTTTGCTATATTATATGTCAAAAACCGAGTTCAATAACATGCTTAAAATGATGTTTAATTCTCTGATTGAAGAACTAGGGTTTACGTTCTTGATGTTCTTGATTGAAAATTAGGCGTTTCTTTATTAGGGGTTATTAGTCGATTCCGATGATTGGATTATGTTCCTTGCTTGATTTGGAATCGATTCATGTATATTTATGCAACACACGATTCCTGGATAACCCGTAATTGAGCTCGCCAGTTTTTAATCGAGCTCGCCGGAATTTTGTTTGTTTCCGCCGGAAAACACTGTCCAGGGGTTGTAAACCCGAACTAAACCCGCCCCTGAGTTGTTGCTGTGTTGAGTGATCGATTGGAACATAGAATCAAATCAAACGGTTCCGTATTTACCTGAATTAGCCTCGCCGGATTATTTTCCGACCGCCTTGTTCTTCAAAACCCAGGTGACCCATTCGGGTCAATTTTGACCCGGGGTTTGACCCGGTTTTGATTCATTTTGTTGCAGAAAATTTCTGAAATGCTGTTTTTGCAGTTTAGCCCTCAAGTTTTCTGTGTTTTTGCAAAATCAGACTCCTGTTTTAATAATTTACAAAAATTATATTCTCTTTTTACAAATTATTTTCAGAAAATGTTTTTGTTTATTTAAAAATCCAAAAATCAATATTTTCAATTCTGAAAATTATTTTTGTTCTAAAATAAATCATAATTATTTAATTAATTAATTTTAGTTGATAATTAATTATTTAATTAGTCAATTAATTTAAATATTAATTGATTAATTAATTTAATTTGTTATTAATTAATTTTAATTGATTATTTAATTAGATTTAATTATTTAAAATTGATTTAAAAATTATGAAAATTGTTTTGAGCTTTAAAATATTATTTTAAATTATTTTCAAGGCTCGATAATTATTATAAAAATATTTTAAAGTTGAATTCGGGTGTTCGAACCCTATTATTTAATTATAAAATGATTAAGAGGCTCGTTTTAATTTCGAAAAATATTCAAAAATTCGTATTAAATACTTGGAAAATTATTTTGACCCCGGATCTTCTTTGAAAAATTATTTGGATTGAATATCTTACGTGCTATGTGTTATATGTGACCTGATTGCTGTATAAAATGATTGGTCATGCATTGTTTGACTGTTTCTGCTGTAACTTTTAATCTGTACGTCAGATTTGGGTGAAACGAAGGGTAGATAGAAGCTTGTATCGAATAGAATGAGTTGAGAAATAGTGTTGATGAGTATATGTGATGTCTAATAGAGGAAGAGAGACGTTGGAAAAGGAAAGCAAGTGGTTAGTGAGTGGGAACCAATTGACAAGTGTTAGTGAAGTGAAAGTGAATTGATAAGACAAGTGTCCCTGAACTTTCTTGTAATATACTTGTGAATACTTTTGAACTTCTTTCCTTATCTTCCCAGTAATTCCTATTCTATATTGCAAATACTTTGAAGTACTTAACCCTAAACCCTGATTCTCATTGATCTTGAGCCGTGAGCCTAATTTCTTGTAAACCCTTGATTATTGAATTCTTGGATACGAACCCCACATATCCGATACTACTCCACAAATACATATCTACCACATACTGATCTTTGATACGAGATTTTTTATCTGATAAACCTTTATGCCTCGTATTATAGAAGACCATTCCTTGTAACCTTTGCACCTTTGGTCTTCTACACTTTGATTCTTTTCTTGAATTAAAAGCCAAGCTTCTTGTTGACCTTGTTATACCTTTCTGGTGTTGTGAAGCACCTTATGCTTCAAGATAAATGTTATTTATGATTTAGTTTATTGAATTACATCACTTATCATGTTATTACTTTGGAATTGGATTGTTTTTAAATATGGAACAGATTCGTGGTCAGACCAGATTCGTGGTCGTATTAGGCCAATATGTGCCTTGGATCCAGTATATAGAGCAAAGCTGGGAGCCTTGCTCGGGGTTAGTGCGTGACTGATCAGCAGCCTAACCTTGGTTTTTAAAATAAAAGTGAATATCCAATTCTAATCATTGTTTATTAGGAAACTTGATTCCCTATATCATTTCAATTGATCATTATTAAATCTCAGTGCTGTTATTGTGACTTGTTGAGCTAGTTAGCTCACTCTTGCGAATATGTTTATGATCTTTTCCAGTTAAAAAGGAATTTGGTGATGGCGAGGATCCCCAGTCGAGTGTGCCAGCTAGGTTTACAGGTTGATGTGGAATAAGCTAGCGGAAGTTATGTGGCTTAGTGTGTGCTAGAAGTTTGTAATAAAGGTTGACTTCAAATGTAAGATAAATAAATTTGGGATTTGGTACGTTTATAATAAATAAGGTTGTGGCTTGTGGACATACTTTAAACTGTTGCAATCCTTGATTGTGGTAAGTAGGGTCATTGCATATATTTATATATTTATAAACAGGTTTAAATATGGTGTGTGCATGTGTTGTGGGCCCCAAACTTCTGACCCGGGTTTGGAGGGCGTCAGAGGTTTGGTATCAGAGCTAAGGTTTAAAGTCACTGTCACAAGCCTAGATTTTCAGGAATGGGTAGAGGGTTAAGATTAGTATTATAAATAGAAAAATAGAACATCAAGAGGTTGAGTGTGATTAAATAGTAGGTTTTAGTGTGATCCATGATGAGATTCGAGATCCTTATCTAGCGACGCGATTTTCAGATAGCGGCAATGTCCGATTCTTTGATTTCGGCACCATCTGATCACTCGGAGCCGTCAGTTGGAGGACCGTCAGCTGATCCACACCTTGCTCATCCACTAGTTTTATCCATGTCACATTCTGTTGCGGCGATTGCACCTTTTTAAGTTCTTATCTCATCCCTTGATATGAGACTACCTATTCGAAAGTCCCCCACATGTTGATTCTGGTTCCACCGGATATTTAACTGTGGATGCATCTTTTCTGTCTCCCCTACACCTTATTTTATACCATCAGTTTCAAAAACCCGTCTTATAAAGTAATAACACCTATGAGGATGAATTTGAGAGCTATAGCATATGATGAATATACGAGATATTAAGAAGGGTAAGAAGAAACCTAGAGAGAAAATTTAGTTATTCCGAATGATAACTGCTACCAGGCTATATGGAGCTGCTAATGAGTATGCCACCCATGATTATCCTGTGAAGTGAGCTAGATGGATTTCTAAAGAAATTTGAGAGGATTGGAGATTGAGAGTTTTCTTAGAATTAGATGATGTTATGACTAAGCATGATATGTGTAGAAGTAATGTGACCGACCTTGTGTTATAAAATAAATCTGATGATCGCTGAATAAATTTATTATACTTAGTAATCATAAGAGATGATGATGGGAATATTACCAGTATGGAAGACCAGAAGTGAAGTTATGAATAAGATAGTATGCAATAGTAATTGGAGTTTTTGTCGATCAATGAAGGTAAAATGGACCCAATAAGGGATAGAAGGTATATGGAAATGAATGGGTTGTTACCTGAGTGTTTCCCTAATTTGATACTTGGTAGTGAAGGATGACAACCAACTCATATAGTAATGACAATCAGGTGTATAATTTTCAAACTTTTAAACAGTTTTTAAAAAGAGATTTTTATAACAATATTTTTCTAAAAGTCCTTGGAACACAACAAATTTTAAAACTTGGTTGTCAAACTACTACTTGAGTTATCGGTTGTCATAAGATTCAGATTATCCAGGAGAATACGTGTCCTATAAGTTAGTATGGTTCATTTAGAAGGCTAAGTGGACCCACTATTATGGAGAAGATTTGATTATTCCTAGCAGAAGAGTGCACATATTGTTCGATAAGTTTAACAACAGGACCAATATACGGAGAAGCTGTCTATTCAAGTTCTGAGATGATTAGAGTTCGAAGAATATGTCGATTCACGAGAAGCCGAGTACGAGCAAAGAAGATTAAGAGAATCTCCAGACTTTCTAAAGGAAGAATGTTATTAGCAAGGAAGTGGATATGTTCCGTAGTGTAAGCGGAAATTTGGAAGTTGTGATTGTAAATCTCGTAAAGAATGCAAATAAGGTCAAATTATAGGAATATTGAACATGGAAGTATGACGCTAACGATACAAGACCTAATAAAAGGGGAAATTATCTTAATAATCGATTTAAGAAAGCCTTTCTCAAAACTTTTTAAAGTTGATATATGACTCAGAATGAGACCTATCGGTTGGACAAGCGTTGAAACTGTAAACAGAGGTAATGTGGATGACGACCAATGATATCATTTTTCTATAAAACCATATATATTCTTATGAATCTTGAATAAAGTATGAACCTCTTTCATGATCAGCTCTATAAGGTGACCTGAAAATTGTTGAATCCCTTTCAAATCATTCCTCCTTCAAAATATTGCTTTCTGATTGAGACAAGCAGTGTTATGGTGTGACGCTTTATCGAAATAACAAAGAGTCTGGTGGGAAGCCACCTAATCATGTGCTGTATGCCATATAGTATGAAAGACTGGCCATCTTGAGTACAAATATGGTTGTCTCAATCATATCTAAATCATCATTCATTCTTTCTTCTTCAATATTGATTTCTTGATTTATTTCTTGATTTATGAATCCTTTCGATTGTTTTCTTGTACTATTATCCCTTACAAAAAGTTTCCAATCAGAATCATATACACAAATTCCTTCTTGCGTAAGGTCTATTCCTTGAATATTTTAAAAAGAAGTGAAATAGAACCGTGTAGCCGATGAAGTTATATGATAAGTGTGGATAGTTTCAAGCCGATAAATGGTGGACATTTGCATGTAGAGAAGAACCCTTATACCAACAACGTGGTTGTTACGAGGACATCGAATCAGAGGCAGAAATCTGTATACATGATACATTGCAAATATGAGATGTGGGCGTGACTTGAAGTAGTTAGCGAACCGTATGAGAAAATTAAATAGAGGAATAAGAAAGTAAAGTTGTGTATATTGGATAAGGCAAATGATTGATTAGACAGCAGAAGCGATTGAAGAAATTCTTAATAATAACCAGATAATCGATTAATATATTGTAACGATGAAGAGATGGTAATTCAACTGTAAGGATTTTTAAGAAGTGATGCTTTTAAGCCAAAGGAATTCATTCACAAGATTGTGAGAATATTAGTTGAGACCATGTGTTGGTTATTAGAAGTTGAACGAGTTAACTAATAAGAACGAGTATTGTCGAGGATAGACGAATTTTTAGAGCGAGAGCTTGAAAAGAGACATGAACCGGAAGAAATTTTAGAATAATTTGTAATAGTACTCAGTAGTGACATTCATTTATAATCAAAGGATATGAGAAAGGATATGATATAATAAGAATTGTTCGCTATAATCTTAAGTTAAACTAAAATATGAGTTGTACTGGCTAGTATTATATGTGATGGTGAAATGGTGAGTTTAAAAGATGGAAGTTGATTGGTCTACTTGCGAGTTGATGGATTGATTGTTGGTGTCGGCTTGACTCCGGCTGGTAGTCAATAATATAAAGGAAATGCTGCCCAAAATTTTAGAAAATACCATACTTTTAACGATAGAAAGTATACTTCCGTGTGTTATCAATATTCATGTTAATACTCCAAATGATTGTGATCTCGGTTCTTGAAAGAGGTTGTCACAGCCAATCTGACTATATATAATTGGTCTTTGATTTAATTTAGCTAGTCATCACTTGGTGCAATTGATCAATTAAATGAGTTAATTGGTTAATTTTACCAATTAATGGCCAGTTAGATGGAAATCGATTCCAATTAGATTAAGTCAAATTTTGATGTGACTTTCAAATCTGAAATCAAAGCAATGATGAATTTGGGGGAGGTAAGGACACCAGTAGAGTTCGGAAGTTGCTGCAAGCGTGCAAGGCTTTAGTTGGATGAGTATGCCCTTAGTAATAAATAAGAGAGATAGAAAGTTATTTGTATGGATAGGAGAGAAGGATGTTTTTAGGAATGAAAAATTTAAAATAGAGCAAAGAGCAAAGAGAAGGAAGGAAGGAAAGGAAGAAGGGAGATGGAATCAAGAAGAGGTTTGTACCTACACCAATATGGATTTTATTAACCCATCAAAAAGATTCTATCATCTACAATAAAGTTTTATCAAAGGGTGTCTTGTTTGTTTTGATAATCATACAATAAATGATTTATCAAGTATTTCTGTTTGAATAAAAGGTGAGCTACAGTTTTAGTT